>NW_004950408.1:0-1120 GCF_000317375.1 Microtus ochrogaster
TATTTTTCTGCTGTGTAGTATTCCATTGTATACACTAAGAGAGACTTACATAGATCTAATCTACATGGGAAGTAGAAAAACACAAGATCTCCTGAGTAAATTGGGAGCACAGGAACCTTGGGGGGAGGGTTAAAGAGGAGAGGGGAGAGGCAGGAAGGGGAGGAGAGAAAAATGTAGAGCTCAATAAAAATCAATTTATAAAGCTAAAAGAAAAAAAAGATTCAACTCATTAAAATAAATAAATAAATGAAAACCGTTTGAGGGAAAAATGTCTTTATCACTTCAAAATAGCGAAGTGGATTCATCAAAGAATTCATTCATTCATTTATTCTTGTTTTAATTCTATTTGTTTATTCTCCCCTTTCTCTCTCTTTCTCTCTCTTCTGCTCTTTGTCTTACCCTTCCTCCCTGCCCCCACCCCGTCCCTTCCCCATTACCCCTCTCCTTCTCTTCCTCTGCCTCTTTCACGTGGCTTTCAGTTTTCTGTTTTATGGGATTCCTGAGTATGAAAACGAAATGAGTGGGTCTCTGTGTCTATATGGTTCTTGTGCCTTTTCTCGGGCTCTTTTCCTTCTTTTTGTTTGTTTTATCATATTCTAAGGTGTTTGTTTTTGATTTATCTCATTTTCTCTTACTATTTATGTTAGTATCCTTTAAAAACCCGTATGTTTCCTAATGAGAGAAAGAAAGGAAGTAAATCTGGATGGAAGGGGAGGGGTGGAAGAAGTGAAACGAATAGAGGAAAAGGGAATGTCAGGATATATTAGATGAGAAAAAATAGCTATTTTCTAAAACAGAACAAAAAAGAAGCAATTAATCAGGCAGTGGTAGTACACGCCTTTAATCCCAACACTCAGAGTCAGAGTCAGACAAATATCTGAGTTCAAGTCTAGTCTGGTCTACAAAGGGAATTCCAAGACAGCTAGGGCTACACAGAGAAACCCTGTCTCAGAAAGAAGAAGGAGGAGGAAGAGAAGGAGAAAGCAAATCCTGAGCTATGGTGTATATTTTGGATTTAGGATTATAAAATAGATATTCAAATGAGAAAAAACATATTCCTTTACTTTCTCCAAATAAACTTAATTTCTTTAAATAAATAAACATGCTTAGTGATTAGTCA
>NW_004950408.1:5465-5994 GCF_000317375.1 Microtus ochrogaster
ACCTTTGTGATATGATAACTTCCATGAAAGCATGTTAAGGAAGAAAATGTTTCTGTTGGCTGGCAGTTTGAAGTCACGGTTCATGATGGCAGGAAATCATAGCAGCAGGTGTGTGAGGCAGGAGGCAAAGTTTTATCCATAGTAAAGAAGCAGAGAATGATGAATGTCAGTGCTCAGCTCCTTCCTCCCTGTTGGGATGGTCCATTATCCTAGGGAGTATCATCCACAGTGGAAGGGTCTTCCCATAGAAAAGTAGGCTAATTTTGTGGGAAAAGTAAGTCAGCATTCTTTATATCCCCACCATACAATTTTCCCTACCTCTCAACCACTTTTTTTTTTCTAGGTTGGGTAAAAAAAAAAAATCTACTTGCAATAAATGATTGTGTTGTACACAGAATTAACTATTTGGATAGATTTTTGCCCTGCTCCAAAACTGCAGGGCTGTGTTCTTCTCTCCCTAATCTCTTACCTCCACTAGATCCAGACGTTCAATTATAGCCAGACTAAATTGAATGCCTTCCCCTTTACT
>NW_004950409.1:0-605 GCF_000317375.1 Microtus ochrogaster
GTATCTCACAAAAAATATTTCATGAAATTCATACACTTTCAAAGGAATGTAATTATCTTTCAAAATAAAGCTTCTAAAAAGAAAAGAACACTTCTTTCACATCTCACAATACTTTTCACGATTATGAAACACTGATTCTCTTTTCAGAGAAATATATTTGGGTTTCTCACAAAACAATTTAAAGAAATATATACACTTTAAAGGGATGTGATTATCTTTTAAAGTAAAGCATAGAACAGGAACACTGTTCTCACTTCCAGCAATACTTTGACATATCTCCAATGGCAACTCTTATTTTCAGAGAAGGACATGTGTGTTTCTCACAAAAGCAAATTATGAAATTCATACATTTCCTAAAGAACATGAGTATCCTCAAAGTAAAGCTTGTGTTGTGAAAAGGAACACTGTTCTCACTTCTAACAGTAGTTTGTCATATACCAAACAATGGCTTTTCTTTTCAGAGAAACACATGTGCATTTCTCACAAAAGCATTTCATGAAATTAATACAATTTCAAAGAACGTGATTATCTTTTAAAATATGGCTTCTACAGTGAGAAAGAACACTGGTCGTACTTCGAAGAATACTTTGACATTTTTCAAACAA
>NW_004950409.1:5216-5993 GCF_000317375.1 Microtus ochrogaster
TCCAGTGAAAAGGAACACTGGTCTTACTTCTAACAATACTTTGACATTTCTCAAAAAATGACTTCTCTTTTCAGAGAAACCCATGTAAGTTACTCACAAAAGCATTTCATCAAATTCATATACTTTTAAAGAATGTTGTTATCTTTCAAAGTAAAGCATCTACAGAGAAAAAAAACACTTCTCTCAAGTCTCACAATACTTTTCATGATTCTGAAACACTGAATCTCTTTTCAGAGATATATGTTTGGGTTTCTCACCAAAAAATTTTAAGAAATACATATACTTTAAAAGGAACGTGATTATCGTTTAGAGTAAAGCTTCTATATAGAACAGGAACACTGTTCTCACTTCCACCAATACTTTGACATATCTGCAACAACAGCTCTTATTTATAGAGAAGGACATGTGCGTTTCTCACAAAAGAAAATTATGAAATTCAAACATTTCATAAAGAACGTGATTATCCTTCAAAGTAAAGCTTGTGTAGTGAAACGGAACACTATTCTCACTTCTAACAGTAGTTTGTCATATCCCAAACAATGGCTTCTCTTTTCTATGAAACATATTGAGTTTCTCACAAAAGCATTTCATGAAATTCATATACTTCCGAAGAACGTGATTATCTTTAAAAATATAGCTTCTACAGTAAAAAAGAACACTGGTCTTACTTCTAACATTACTTTGACATATCCCAAACAACAGCTTCTCTTTTCAGACAGAGACATGTAAGTTTCTCACATAAATATTTCATGAAATCGATACACTTTCAAAAGAGTG
>NW_004950410.1:0-463 GCF_000317375.1 Microtus ochrogaster
GAAAATCTATCAATGTAATCCATCATATAAATAAACTGAGAGAAAAAAAAATCATATGATCATTTCATTTGATGCTGAAAAAGCTTTTGACAAAATTCAACATCCCTTTATGATAAAAGTATTGGAGAAATTATGGATACAAGGGTCATACATAAATATAATAAAAGGTATTTACAGCAAGCCGACAGCTAACATCAAACTAAATGGAGAGAAACTCAAAGCCATCCCACTCAAATCAGGAACACGGCAAGGCTGTCCACTCTCGCCAAACCTCTTCAATATAGTGCTTGAAGTTTTAGCACTAGCAATAAGACAACATAATGGGATCAAGGGGATCCGAATTGGGAAGGAAGAGGTTAAACTTTCACTACTTGCAGATGATATGATAGTGTACATAAGCGACCCCAAAACCTCCACCAAAGAACTCCTAAAGCTGATAAACACCTTTAGTAATGTGGCAGGA
>NW_004950410.1:3602-4212 GCF_000317375.1 Microtus ochrogaster
GCCTAGCCAGTTTGGATGTTCACCTTCCTAGATATGGACAGAGGGGGTAGGACCTAGGACTTACCACAGGGCAGGCAACCCTGACTGCCCATTGGCCTGGAGAGGGAGGGGGAGAGCAGTGAGGGGAGGAGGAGAAGGGTGGGAGGAGGGGGGGAAAGAGTGGGAGGAGGGGGAGGGAAATGGGAGGCTGGGAGGAGGTGGAAACTTGTTTTTTTTTCTTTCCTCAATAAAATAAAAAAAAAATGAGAAAAAAAAGATGTTTTATGAGCTGGGTGCTGGTGACTACCAGGAACGTTAAGTGTTCATTCAACCAAATCTATCATAAGGTTTATTAACAATGGGCTGTGTGCTACTCAGTGTATGAACAGACCAAATAATGTCCAGAGATGCAGTGATGATCATGGCTCCCTGAGACCTCAGCCATGAAGCTCATCTCAAAGGGACCCAAAGATGAGGAGCCAGCTCCAAATGCCAAGCAACAAGACTTGCTTTACTCTGAGCAGTGTTAAATTACAACTAATATCGTAGTTTAACATTTGTCTCATCTTATCAAAGAACAATGCAGATATTCAGTAAAGAAAGTTCAGGACAAAAAAGACTCTAGACAGAC
>NW_004950410.1:5384-5992 GCF_000317375.1 Microtus ochrogaster
ATCTGGCATGATATAAGATCAATTTAAAAAAATCAGTGACCTTCCTATACACAAAGGATAAAGAAGCAGTGAGGGAAATCAGAGAAACATCACCTTTCACCATAGCCACAAATAGCATAAAGAGTCTTGGGGTAACAATAACCAAGGATGTTAAAGATCTATTTGACAAGGACTTTAAAGCCTTGAAGAAAGAAATTGAAGAGGATACCAGGAAATGGAAAGATCTCCCATGCTCATGGATTGATGGAATCAACATAGTAAAAATGGCTATTCTACCAAAGGAAATATATACATTCAATGCAATCCCCAAGAAAATTCCAGAAAATTCTTCACAGACCTTGAGTGAACAATAATAAAGCTTTTATGGAAAAAAAGCACCCATAATATTAAAAACATTGCTACACAATAAACGAACTTCCAGTGGCATCCCTAACATCAAACTCTATCATAGAGCTACAGTAATGAAAACAGGTTGGTATTTAAATAAAAACAGAGACAGTGACTAATGGAATAGAATCAAACCTGAATATCAATTCACAAACCTATGAACATCTGATTTTGAACAAAGAAGCCAAAATTATACAAACTGAGAATCTTTTGTAAAGCAA
>NW_004950411.1:0-5989 GCF_000317375.1 Microtus ochrogaster
ACATCAGGGTTGGATTGGATTGGGCACCTTATGAAATTCCATGATCCGGGTCTCTCAAGCAATCCCAAGCCTCTCTCCTGCTCGAAGAAACTGATGCTTGACTACCTGAGCAGGAACAGAGAAGAATTGACATTCAAGCCACTCCATGCATCGTACGCTACTCAGTCTGTATTGGGATGCAGTGGCTCTTTCTAACAAGTCTCTAGAGGTACAGGTCTCCAGACTTCGCCTTCGATAGTTGGTTGGCAGGCCCCTGGAGCTGTTGTTTCATGGGATGAACTTCAGGATTCGAATGAAGGAACCTCTGAGGTCAAGGAATTGGGCTGGTCGGGTGAGAATCAAGAGCGTAACAAGAAGTGATGGACGGGTTAAAATCACCCCCTTTGTGCTGACTACATTATACAGTATTTTACAAACCAACACTGAGTTATTTTTTATGTTTGTTATCACAGTCTGCGATACGATTTGATATGGAGGATCATTATCAAGGTCTCTGTATTAGTAAGAATTTGGAAGTCCTGCTAATCTCCCAGGCACAGTCATTTGGCCTCTAGCGTAGTGGAAGCCATCAGCAAAGATGAGCTACAGCTCATGAGAGGTGACACCTTGAGGGACATTAACCTGAGCCAGACAGTGCCATCAAGAGACAATTATGGGAACCAGCCACTGGTTTAATGAGCAGCCTGTCACTGTCCTGTGGTCAAGAACCACCCACATTGTTGGTCCATTAAAGACAAGGGCTGTACAACAGACCACACACTGAATGGGAGAATTTCTTGTCTCATAGTTCAGGCCCTGAGAAGTTAGAAGTGGGGATGCCAGCAGGGCTACACTTGTCTAAAGATGCCAGGGAAGAAGCTGGAGAGATGGCTCAGAGGTTAAGAGCACTGGCTGCTCTGCTCACAACCATCCGTAATGAGATCTAGTGCCCACAGGCAGAACATTGTATACATAATAAACAAACAAACAAACAAACAAATAAATAAATCTTTAAAAAGATGCCAGGGAAGAATGGGTTCCCATCCTCTCTCCCAGATTCTGGTGACCTTAAGTATTGTTTCATACAAAGAGATAGTCTATATAGTCTATATAGACTATAGAGAGCCATTGCTAAGACGAGAGGTCCTCATTTCAATAGACAAGAGTCAAACTGTAGACCGACTTTCTTAAACTTTTCAACTGCAAATAACTGTCTCTATTCCCCATGCCTGAATTTCTACAACCCGAGAAAGAGTAGAACCATGAGCCCAAATAACCCTTCCTCCCTTCCTTAAGCAGAGCTATTTCACACGTACCATAGGGACGGCACGTGAGATAGCCACGTCATGTGTTAGTTAGTGTTCTGAAATGAGGCCATCACACGAGAAGGCCCAAGGAGAGCAGCCAGCTCACGCAAAGCAATAAGTACCCTCAGCTGTTACAGTACTTGGGCTCCTGGAGCGCTTCTCAGCTGGCACATCTGTCTCATGGGAACTGTCATGGGAACCTGCATGGCTTCAAGCCCAGCTTGGTGTCCTACAACCCTGGCATTCGCATAGGGCTTGGTGTTTAAAAGGGCTCCCACCGGGGTTCCTCATTAGAAAACCTAATGAGGTGAGAATCTAAACAACTGGTGGTGAGGAGGATTAAGGATGGATGAACAGGATTTGGAGGCAGCTGGGCCCAGACCTTCCTGTGAGGAGCTGGGGTGGAAACTGTCAGAAGAGGTTCTGTAAAGGTGGATGATAGCAGATGGTGACGGTTCCTGACTGGAGAAGGTGAGGAACTTGTGATTCAGGAGAGAGAGTGACAACTGCCGCAGGGAAGTCCTTGGCCCTAGTCAGGAACACCAACTTCCCGTGTCCACTGAGAAAGAAGGGAGGCAGAGCCTAGGTACGCGTGAAATTAGAGAGGTCCTGTCGTGGGGGAGTGACAGACGTTTCTCTATCAGTTCTTAACCTTCCTAAGGCTGTGACCCTTTCATACAGTTACTCATGTTGTGGGGACCCCCAACCATAATATTGTTTCATTGCTACTTTGTAACTGTGATTTTGCTCCAGTTATGAATCCTAATGTAAATACCTGATATGTAGGATATCTGGTATGTGACCCCAACAGGGTCGCCTCTCACAGGTTGAGAACCACTGCCCTAAATGAATTTTTGTTGCTCAACAAAACAAGGGTCAAGAGGGTGGAAGGCGGTGGGTGTCTGAGCCAGAGTCAGAGTAAACTACTGAGTGGTACCATTCCGGGTGCTGGGGTCCACGACTGCATGTGAAAGAGAAAGGTTGCTGGATGGCAGCATTTGTCTCTTTCTGCTTCCTATCTATGGATGCAGTGTGACCAGACACTTTCTGTTCTTTGTCATGATTCATCTCCCGGAACTGATCCTTGTCATGATGCGTCATGGTCTGTCCCTGGAACTGTGAGCCAAAATAACCCCTTCCTTCCTTAAGTTCCTTTTGTGGGGTATTTGGTGGCATCAGGCAAGTGACTAACACAGTATGAAGATTTTGAAGAAAAAAATATATTTATACATACACACAATAGTTTGGGCAATCTTCCCAGTATACGCAGAAACATATACACACACACACACAAAGAGACACACAAACACACACACACACACACACAGACACACCCCAGTTTCCTCAGACAAGCATGGTGACACAACTTTAGTTCCAGCACTCACTTGGGACAGAGGCAGGTGTATGAGTTCCAGGCCAGCCTGGTCGATATAATGACAAATAAACAAAACAAGCAGTTTCCTCCAAGGCAGTCGTGTTAAATTATAACATTAAATCATATGGCTGATTATATACTTGCGCTATCTTCAGTTAGTAAACTTTTGAAACCTTTTATTGCTGCTTCTGAGGTGTTTGTCTTATTAAATAAGCGAGGGCTGTGGACTTAGCTCTGGAGGAAAGCACTCAACATGTATGAAGCCCAACATTCAATGCTCAGTACAGAAAAAGCCCTCAACAAACAAAAACATCATATGATGGTACACCCTGGTAATCCCAGCACTCAGGACGCCAAGGCAGGAGGATTAGGAATCCAAGGTCAGCCTGTGAGCTCCGTGTAAGACCCTGCCTCAGACAAACAGCAATATCATAAACAAATACCACCATCTTGAGGTTGGGAGTGCAGCTCAGTAGCAGGAATGTACACAGAATCCTGAGTTCTGTTCCCAGCACTTCCCCTAACATCACAATCCCTGCACAATATGAAGCCTTGGGATCTAGTCAGGCTTTTTTCTTTCTGTGGGAGACCTGAGTGTGCTTTTTCTGGAAGATTTTTATACTTTCACTGTACTGTCTTTCATGGAAAAAAATAAGTAACCATCCAGCATGATACCAATCAACTTGGGCTGTGGGGAAACTGTAGCGAAAACATCATCCTATCCTTTTGTGCCAGCAACACTTTCTTCTTGGAGTTGCTAGTTTTCTTCCTTTTACAATTACTATTTGTATGGTTCTTGATTCTTAAACTAGGTAAAAAATAAAATAAATAAATAATAAATAAATAAACCCACACTGGTGCGGAATGAAGAAAGGACGGATACCTACATTACATCAGCTGCCCTAATTAGATCTTATCACGGTGCTGCCCTGGAGAGACAGTATTTTAAATTTCATCTGCTGCTGTGTGCTCTGTCCCATTATTCTGCCCTCTGTGTCTCAAGAATTACTCCAATTGCTGCAGGATCAGAATAGCAGATGCATGAAATTCTTACTACTTTATGACTGGCACACCCTTCATGTTCAATCAAAACCCCTTTGTAACAACAGGCTTCATTTCTGAAGCCTCCTGCGATTGGTTACTTTAAAGCAATGTGCATACCTGGCTCCCAGGAGCAGAGCCTGTTATTCTTTCGGTCCCTGCCCTAGCCACGCCCACTCCTTTTTAACCTCTGACCTCTGACCTGCCAGCGCTCTCTCTTCCTGCTTTTCTCTCCCGGTGTACACACGGGGCTTTGCCTCTCTCCTCCTCCCTCTCCCTTCTTCTCTCCCCCCTCCCTCCCTCCCTCCCTCTCTCTCTCTCCCTTTCTCTCCTTTCCTCCTTTTTAATAAATATTTATGGCTATTTCCTGTGTTTATATGTCTGACCCGCCGCCACCGCCAGCGCGGCACGTGCCCTCCCGCTGGTGGGAAACTGTAGCCGCTTGCTCGGGTGCCGGACCCTAAAGCTGGCGCCCGCTGGGACCCGCCGGAGTTTGCTGCTTCTCTGTGAGCCCGCTGGGCGGGCGGGGAAACCCCACAAATATTTTTTAAGAATAACAGAGCCTATCAGAGAGGAAGAGGGTAACGGGTGAACAGCAATGCAGAGAGGATTGGGGGCAGGAGAGCAAATACATACTCAGAGGCTCATGGGAATGCAGGGAGTAAAGGCTCGGCAGGAACGGACCTGGAGAGCGAAGGTGTGTGCTGCTATGCCCTGCTGTGATGTCAAAGCTCTCCTTTTGATCTTTACATTCTCTGGTAGCCTAGATCTGCAGTTCTCAATACCTCTAATTTACACCTCATCAGCTAAATTTCTGGGAAAATGGTGTCACTGAAAATAGAAACTGAGAGTGTGGCATGTGGCCCAGTGTGGGGACTCTTGGCTGTATGAGCAAGGACCCGCATTTGATCTCCAGTGCAAATCATCATCACCATCATCATCACCACCACCACCACCACCACCACCATCACCATCCTCCTCCTCTACCCCGTGTGGCAGCTCAGCCAGGAAAAGGCACTCGCCACCATGCCTAGCAACCTGAGTTCATTCGCTAGAACCCACATGGTAGAAGAACAGAACCAACTCCCCCAGGTTGTTCTTTGACCTTCACATGGCCACACATGCCTACATACATATACAAAGATAAATAGAAATAAATTAAATGAAAAAACAAAATAGATACTGTTTCCTAGAAGGATATTTGCATACCTATAGTTATTGCATTGTATACAGTGGGCGATATATATTTGCACTGAAGGGATAAAAATCTGTTTCAGATTTATAGAAACAAACAGAGCCTAGAGAGAGACCAGTCTCTGGCTGGCTGGTGCAGCTACTCAGGCATCAGAAAGCCATTCTTTGTTGTCAGGATTTGGATCTTCACCTTTCCCCCTGAGGCCTATGTACTATTGACTTAGTTCCTAGCCCCTAATGCTATTAGGAGGCAGTGGAAGCTTTAGGAGGGGAACTTAGGTCACTAAGGTTATTTTCTTAAAGGGAGTATTGGGTCCCCAGCTACTACCTCAATCTCAATCAATTTCCCTACTCCACACATACACGCACACGCATACACGCACACGCGCACACACACACACACACACGCGCACACACACACACACACACACACACACACACGCTTTCTGTCTTCTAAAGGTGAGTAACTTTGCTTACACACACACACACACACACACACAAACGCTTTCTGTCTTCTAAAGGTGAGTAACTTTGCTTTTCAGTGTGCGTACTGCCTTGTCCCAGACCTAAATGATGGGGCTAACCAGTCATGGCTTCGAATCTCGGAAATCGTAAGTTAAAATCACCTTTTTCTCCTGTCAGTTGGTTCTCTCGGGTTATTTATCACAGTGGAAGACAGCTGGTAGGAAGGTCCTGCTCCTTGTACAAGCAGGTGGTCAGGCAGAAGAAACGAAGAAGGGGGGACGACTGGTAACTACCCACCCCATCCCATTAAGCCACACACCATAAATTCTGGCAGGATCCCAGCAGGAATAAAGATACTCAAAGAGAAGAGACACTTCCATCCCCCTCTTTAGCTAACCCAGGAGTCTCACACACAGGAAGGAAAGGTGCTAGTCCAGCTGGAGGGAGAAATTCCTCCCAGTTCTCACTCGCCAGACTACCCTTCAACTGCAACAAGGATGGGTGGAACCACACCTTGACCAGGACTGCTTAAACATACTTCTTGTTATTTCAGTAAATATGAATCTTACATCATGACTGAAGACAGATTGGTGAGTCATCGATGGTGCTGCACTGGTCAGCCCACACA
>NW_004950412.1:0-5989 GCF_000317375.1 Microtus ochrogaster
TGTGTGGGCTGACCAGTGCAGCACCATCGATGACTCACCAATCTGTCTTCAGTCATGATGTAAGATTCATATTTACTGAAATAACAAGAAGTATGTTTAAGCAGTCCTGGTCAAGGTGTGGTTCCACCCATCCTTGTTGCAGTTGAAGGGTAGTCTGGCGAGTGAGAACTGGGAGGAATTTCTCCCTCCAGCTGGACTAGCACCTTTCCTTCCTGTGTGTGAGACTCCTGGGTTAGCTAAAGAGGGGGATGGAAGTGTCTCTTCTCTTTGAGTATCTTTATTCCTGCTGGGATCCTGCCAGAATTTATGGTGTGTGGCTTAATGGGATGGGGTGGGTAGTTACCAGTCGTCCCCCCTTCTTCGTTTCTTCTGCCTGACCACCTGCTTGTACAAGGAGCAGGACCTTCCTACCAGCTGTCTTCCACTGTGATAAATAACCCGAGAGAACCAACTGACAGGAGAAAAAGGTGATTTTAACTTACGATTTCCGAGATTCGAAGCCATGACTGGTTAGCCCCATCATTTAGGTCTGGGACAAGGCAGTACGCACACTGAAAAGCAAAGTTACTCACCTTTAGAAGACAGAAAGCGTTTGTGTGTGTGTGTGTGTGTGTGTGTAAGCAAAGTTACTCACCTTTAGAAGACAGAAAGCGTGTGTGTGTGTGTGTGTGTGTGTGTGTGTGCGCGTGTGTGTGTGTGTGTGTGCGCGTGTGCGTGTATGCGTGTGCGTGTATGTGTGGAGTAGGGAAATTGATTGAGATTGAGGTAGTAGCTGGGGACCCAATACTCCCTTTAAGAAAATAACCTTAGTGACCTAAGTTCCCCTCCTAAAGCTTCCACTGCCTCCTAATAGCATTAGGGGCTAGGAACTAAGTCAATAGTACATAGGCCTCAGGGGGAAAGGTGAAGATCCAAATCCTGACAACAAAGAATGGCTTTCTGATGCCTGAGTAGCTGCACCAGCCAGCCAGAGACTGGTCTCTCTCTAGGCTCTGTTTGTTTCTATAAATCTGAAACAGATTTTTATCCCTTCAGTGCAAATATATATCGCCCACTGTATACAATGCAATAACTATAGGTATGCAAATATCCTTCTAGGAAACAGTATCTATTTTGTTTTTTCATTTAATTTATTTCTATTTATCTTTGTATATGTATGTAGGCATGTGTGGCCATGTGAAGGTCAAAGAACAACCTGGGGGAGTTGGTTCTGTTCTTCTACCATGTGGGTTCTAGCGAATGAACTCAGGTTGCTAGGCATGGTGGCGAGTGCCTTTTCCTGGCTGAGCTGCCACACGGGGTAGAGGAGGAGGATGGTGATGGTGGTGGTGGTGGTGGTGGTGGTGATGATGATGGTGATGATGATTTGCACTGGAGATCAAATGCGGGTCCTTGCTCATACAGCCAAGAGTCCCCACACTGGGCCACATGCCACACTCTCAGTTTCTATTTTCAGTGACACCATTTTCCCAGAAATTTAGCTGATGAGGTGTAAATTAGAGGTATTGAGAACTGCAGATCTAGGCTACCAGAGAATGTAAAGATCAAAAGGAGAGCTTTGACATCACAGCAGGGCATAGCAGCACACACCTTCGCTCTCCAGGTCCGTTCCTGCCGAGCCTTTACTCCCTGCATTCCCATGAGCCTCTGAGTATGTATTTGCTCTCCTGCCCCCAATCCTCTCTGCATTGCTGTTCACCCGTTACCCTCTTCCTCTCTGATAGGCTCTGTTATTCTTAAAAAATATTTGTGGGGTTTCCCCGCCCGCCCAGCGGGCTCACAGAGAAGCAGCAAACTCCGGCGGGTCCCAGCGGGCGCCAGCTCTAGGGTCCGGCACCCGAGCAAGCGGCTACAGTTTCCCACCAGCGGGAGGGCACGTGCCGCGCTGGCGGTGGCGGCGGGTCAGACATATAAACACAGGAAATAGCCATAAATATTTATTAAAAAGGAGGAAAGGAGAGAAAGGGAGAGAGAGAGAGGGAGGGAGGGAGGGAGGGGGGAGAGAAGAAGGGAGAGGGAGGAGGAGAGAGGCAAAGCCCCGTGTGTACACCGGGAGAGAAAAGCAGGAAGAGAGAGCGCTGGCAGGTCAGAGGTCAGAGGTTAAAAAGGAGTGGGCGTGGCTAGGGCAGGGACCGAAAGAATAACAGGCTCTGCTCCTGGGAGCCAGGTATGCACATTGCTTTAAAGTAACCAATCGCAGGAGGCTTCAGAAATGAAGCCTGTTGTTACAAAGGGGTTTTGATTGAACATGAAGGGTGTGCCAGTCATAAAGTAGTAAGAATTTCATGCATCTGCTATTCTGATCCTGCAGCAATTGGAGTAATTCTTGAGACACAGAGGGCAGAATAATGGGACAGAGCACACAGCAGCAGATGAAATTTAAAATACTGTCTCTCCAGGGCAGCACCGTGATAAGATCTAATTAGGGCAGCTGATGTAATGTAGGTATCCGTCCTTTCTTCATTCCGCACCAGTGTGGGTTTATTTATTTATTATTTATTTATTTTATTTTTTACCTAGTTTAAGAATCAAGAACCATACAAATAGTAATTGTAAAAGGAAGAAAACTAGCAACTCCAAGAAGAAAGTGTTGCTGGCACAAAAGGATAGGATGATGTTTTCGCTACAGTTTCCCCACAGCCCAAGTTGATTGGTATCATGCTGGATGGTTACTTATTTTTTTCCATGAAAGACAGTACAGTGAAAGTATAAAAATCTTCCAGAAAAAGCACACTCAGGTCTCCCACAGAAAGAAAAAAGCCTGACTAGATCCCAAGGCTTCATATTGTGCAGGGATTGTGATGTTAGGGGAAGTGCTGGGAACAGAACTCAGGATTCTGTGTACATTCCTGCTACTGAGCTGCACTCCCAACCTCAAGATGGTGGTATTTGTTTATGATATTGCTGTTTGTCTGAGGCAGGGTCTTACACGGAGCTCACAGGCTGACCCTGGATTCCTAATCCTCCTGCCTTGGCGTCCTGAGTGCTGGGATTACCAGGGTGTACCATCATATGATGTTTTTGTTTGTTGAGGGCTTTTTCTGTACTGAGCATTGAATGTTGGGCTTCATACATGTTGAGTGCTTTCCTCCAGAGCTAAGTCCACAGCCCTCGCTTATTTAATAAGACAAACACCTCAGAAGCAGCAATAAAAGGTTTCAAAAGTTTACTAACTGAAGATAGCGCAAGTATATAATCAGCCATATGATTTAATGTTATAATTTAACACGACTGCCTTGGAGGAAACTGCTTGTTTTGTTTATTTGTCATTATATCGACCAGGCTGGCCTGGAACTCATACACCTGCCTCTGTCCCAAGTGAGTGCTGGAACTAAAGTTGTGTCACCATGCTTGTCTGAGGAAACTGGGGTGTGTCTGTGTGTGTGTGTGTGTGTGTTTGTGTGTCTCTTTGTGTGTGTGTGTGTATATGTTTCTGCGTATACTGGGAAGATTGCCCAAACTATTGTGTGTATGTATAAATATATTTTTTTCTTCAAAATCTTCATACTGTGTTAGTCACTTGCCTGATGCCACCAAATACCCCACAAAAGGAACTTAAGGAAGGAAGGGGTTATTTTGGCTCACAGTTCCAGGGACAGACCATGACGCATCATGACAAGGATCAGTTCCGGGAGATGAATCATGACAAAGAACAGAAAGTGTCTGGTCACACTGCATCCATAGATAGGAAGCAGAAAGAGACAAATGCTGCCATCCAGCAACCTTTCTCTTTCACATGCAGTCGTGGACCCCAGCACCCGGAATGGTACCACTCAGTAGTTTACTCTGACTCTGGCTCAGACACCCACCGCCTTCCACCCTCTTGACCCTTGTTTTGTTGAGCAACAAAAATTCATTTAGAGCAGTGGTTCTCAACCTGTGAGAGGCGACCCTGTTGGGGTCACATACCAGATATCCTACATATCAGGTATTTACATTAGGATTCATAACAGGAGCAAAATCACAGTTACAAAGTAGCAATGAAACAATATTATGGTTGGGGGTCCCCACAACATGAGTAACTGTATGAAAGGGTCACAGCCTTAGGAAGGTTAAGAACTGATAGAGAAACGTCTGTCACTCCCCCACGACAGGACCTCTCTAATTTCACGCGTACCTAGGCTCTGCCTCCCTTCTTTCTCAGTGGACACGGGAAGTTGGTGTTCCTGACTAGGGCCAAGGACTTCCCTGCGGCAGTTGTCACTCTCTCTCCTGAATCACAAGTTCCTCACCTTCTCCAGTCAGGAACCGTCACCATCTGCTATCATCCACCTTTACAGAACCTCTTCTGACAGTTTCCACCCCAGCTCCTCACAGGAAGGTCTGGGCCCAGCTGCCTCCAAATCCTGTTCATCCATCCTTAATCCTCCTCACCACCAGTTGTTTAGATTCTCACCTCATTAGGTTTTCTAATGAGGAACCCCGGTGGGAGCCCTTTTAAACACCAAGCCCTATGCGAATGCCAGGGTTGTAGGACACCAAGCTGGGCTTGAAGCCATGCAGGTTCCCATGACAGTTCCCATGAGACAGATGTGCCAGCTGAGAAGCGCTCCAGGAGCCCAAGTACTGTAACAGCTGAGGGTACTTATTGCTTTGCGTGAGCTGGCTGCTCTCCTTGGGCCTTCTCGTGTGATGGCCTCATTTCAGAACACTAACTAACACATGACGTGGCTATCTCACGTGCCGTCCCTATGGTACGTGTGAAATAGCTCTGCTTAAGGAAGGGAGGAAGGGTTATTTGGGCTCATGGTTCTACTCTTTCTCGGGTTGTAGAAATTCAGGCATGGGGAATAGAGACAGTTATTTGCAGTTGAAAAGTTTAAGAAAGTCGGTCTACAGTTTGACTCTTGTCTATTGAAATGAGGACCTCTCGTCTTAGCAATGGCTCTCTATAGTCTATATAGACTATATAGACTATCTCTTTGTATGAAACAATACTTAAGGTCACCAGAATCTGGGAGAGAGGATGGGAACCCATTCTTCCCTGGCATCTTTTTAAAGATTTATTTATTTGTTTGTTTGTTTGTTTGTTTATTATGTATACAATGTTCTGCCTGTGGGCACTAGATCTCATTACGGATGGTTGTGAGCAGAGCAGCCAGTGCTCTTAACCTCTGAGCCATCTCTCCAGCTTCTTCCCTGGCATCTTTAGACAAGTGTAGCCCTGCTGGCATCCCCACTTCTAACTTCTCAGGGCCTGAACTATGAGACAAGAAATTCTCCCATTCAGTGTGTGGTCTGTTGTACAGCCCTTGTCTTTAATGGACCAACAATGTGGGTGGTTCTTGACCACAGGACAGTGACAGGCTGCTCATTAAACCAGTGGCTGGTTCCCATAATTGTCTCTTGATGGCACTGTCTGGCTCAGGTTAATGTCCCTCAAGGTGTCACCTCTCATGAGCTGTAGCTCATCTTTGCTGATGGCTTCCACTACGCTAGAGGCCAAATGACTGTGCCTGGGAGATTAGCAGGACTTCCAAATTCTTACTAATACAGAGACCTTGATAATGATCCTCCATATCAAATCGTATCGCAGACTGTGATAACAAACATAAAAAATAACTCAGTGTTGGTTTGTAAAATACTGTATAATGTAGTCAGCACAAAGGGGGTGATTTTAACCCGTCCATCACTTCTTGTTACGCTCTTGATTCTCACCCGACCAGCCCAATTCCTTGACCTCAGAGGTTCCTTCATTCGAATCCTGAAGTTCATCCCATGAAACAACAGCTCCAGGGGCCTGCCAACCAACTATCGAAGGCGAAGTCTGGAGACCTGTACCTCTAGAGACTTGTTAGAAAGAGCCACTGCATCCCAATACAGACTGAGTAGCGTACGATGCATGGAGTGGCTTGAATGTCAATTCTTCTCTGTTCCTGCTCAGGTAGTCAAGCATCAGTTTCTTCGAGCAGGAGAGAGGCTTGGGATTGCTTGAGAGACCCGGATCATGGAATTTCATAAGGTGCCCAATCCAATCCAACCCTGATGT
>NW_004950413.1:0-1150 GCF_000317375.1 Microtus ochrogaster
TTGCTTCTTGGTCCAGGCTGGCCTTGAACTCAGAGATCTGCCTGCCTCTGCCTCCTTAGTGTGGGGTTAAAGCTGTGCACCTCCACTGCCTGGCTGCTTACCAGGTTTTCAAAGTAGAGGGAGAGCTCTGACTATAGATTAAGGGTTATGTTTACTTCTCCCTGTGCAGATTCCTCTCCCCGTACTGAAAGCTAGCCATCTTAGTGTGTGTGTGTGTGTGTGTGTGTGTGTGTGTGTGTGTGTAGGGTCAGGGAATCTGCCTGGCCCAGGAACTGCAGACATAAGTGTTAACAGCAGAGGGAAGTAGAAACTAAAGTGAAAACTGCTCTGACATCCATTACTTGCCCAGTACAGGCTCGGCACCAGCATCAACCCGAGGAAAGACAAGAGCACACAGAGAGAACGCATGCCCTGCCCCTCCACCAATTTTTTTTTTGTTTGTTTTTTGGAGACAGGGTTTCTCTGTAGCTTTGGAGCTTGTCCTGAAACTAGCTTTTGTAGACCAGACTGGCCTTGAACCCTGCCCCTCCAATTTTATAGAAAACTGTTCTAATGCTGTTTTGTAATTCTTTTTCTTTCTTTCTTTTTTTGGCTTTGTATTTTGAGACAGGGTTCCTCTGTGTAGCCCTGCCTTTCCTGGAACAGGATCTGTAGACCAGGCTAGTCTTGGCAATTCCTTTTGTTTTCATTATACTTTCAACAGCATTTTTATTTCACTAAAACTTTAATATTCTTATGGTTTTCGTTGTTGTTGTTTTGGTTATTCCCCTTCGTTCATGTAATTTTGTTTATTTTTCATTATTAGGTTATGTTTTTCAATTTTTTTTCTTTTTGGTCCCCTGTATTTTGTCCTTATTCCATCTTCTCTATATTTTGTAGAATTGGAGTTTGATTCTATTAACTTTCTTTTAAGAATAGTTTTTAAACTGGGTGGTGGTGGTGCACACCCTTAATCCAAGTACTTGGGAAACAGAGGCAGGCAATCTCTGTGAGTTTGAGGCCATCCTGGTCTACAGAGTGAGTTCCAGGATTGGCTCCAAAGCTACTGAGAAACCCTGTCTCGAAAAACAAAACAAAACAAAAAGAGAATGAAAACCTGTAAGAGAGACAGGTGCAATGGTGCATGCCTATAATCCCAAACTGCAGGAAG
>NW_004950413.1:5050-5988 GCF_000317375.1 Microtus ochrogaster
GCCACCACCGCCTGGCTTGCTTTGTACAATTTATATCACATTAAAAAGTAGGTTATTTTAAAATTACTTTATTCAAGAATATTTTTGTTTCCAAACTGGTTTGCATTTTAAAGAAGAGAGATATTTTTCAAATTTTATTTCTTTTTACGATTTTACTTTTTACTTTTAATTATGTGTATGTGTATGTCTGTGGAGGTGTGGGAGTTGTAAGTGATTGTGAGCTGCCAGTGTGGATGCTGGGAACTGAGCTCAGGTCTTCTGGAAGAGCCGTGAGTGCTCTTAACCACTGAACTGTCTTTCCTGCCCTCTAGTTCCATTTCTATAGACTTAGAGGGTAAAATTCAGTTACTCTATAATAAATTGATTGAAATATAATTTTTACATGTGTCTGTTTATTTGTGTGTGTGCGCGTATGTATACGTGTGTCAACAGGTGTGTATAATTGCGTATGTGGAGGTGTGCCATGGACAGTGGAGCTCAGTTCATGAAATAAGATTTGGCATCTGCAATGTGAATATTCATTGGAGGAGGGAGGGGACCCACAGAGCATTCGAGAAGCTCCAAGGATACAGATTAGGATCAAGTACACGCAAAGATACTATACAGTCATTAAACCACGTTTACAAGGAATAGAAGGCTTTGCTTAACAGATCACTGAGGGAGAACAAAGACAAGGAAGTATGGACAAGAAGTTCATGGGGACGTAAGAAGCCTTCATGTCTTAACGGACTCGCACATTCCTGTTTCCTGAGCTGGAAAGCCATTGTGCACAGTTTCCTTCTGTGTCTGGTGTGCCAAAGGTCAAAATACTCTCAAACACAGAATGTATTTCTTTCTCAGACAAGGGTGTTGGCAACAGAGGTCAGAGGACATCTTTCAGGAGTTGGTTCTCTCCTTTCGGACCATGTGAGTTCCAGAAATTGAATTTAAGTCACCAG
>NW_004950414.1:0-452 GCF_000317375.1 Microtus ochrogaster
TACAAGGCTCCTAGAAGATTATAATCTACAGCACAAAGTACACACACAAGAAAAATACACTGTTTTCAAAATCAAAATTCAATTATTTGACATAGACATTGTTGAATTGAAATTAGGTGATTTTTTTAGAAAAACTATACAAAGCAATTTTATATTGGGATAAATAGCAAAGAAATAGTACAGAATGTCAAATGGAGTGTACACAGCTGTTTTCATAAACCAACTTACTCAACTCAGTCTAGAATATGAGGTGATGGTTATGATCTACGGTAGTCTTCTTAACCATGGATTCTTGGTATCTTAGGGAAAGGTTATCTCAGGAGATGAGTAGGAGCAAAATTATTAAATGGTTAAATTTCCCACTTTTCTACAGGACAGAGTTGTGCTTTCAATGTTTCTTTACAGCTAGCATCATAGTCCAAGCAATCAACCAGAGCATCACTCTGGCTAAA
>NW_004950414.1:5007-5985 GCF_000317375.1 Microtus ochrogaster
GGGTCACACCTTGTAGTGCCAGCCTACTTAAGGGACAAGGAAGAATCAACCACACACTTATTTTCCTTCTTTTTGTCACACTCACTGGCAAGTTTGATTATCCTATAATATCCCATGGCCTTGCTTCACTGGAATTAAAACCTACTTCTTCAGAGTTGTGCTTGATAGTTTTATGTGAGCTTGACAAATAATACCTCCATGAAATTAGGCTGTAGGCCAACTTGTAAAGCATTTTCTTAGTTAGAGATTGATTGGGGAGAAGTCAGTCCATGGTCAGTGAAGTCTTCCCTGAGCTTCTGTTCCTGGGTTCTGTAGGAGCCATGAGGAGCAAGCTAGTAACGAACATTAGCTCATGGCCTCTGCATCAGCTCATGCTCAAAGTGCCTTCCCTGTTTTTCACCTGCCCTGATTTCCTTCGAGAATAAACAGTAAAATGCAAGTATAAGGCAAATAATTTCTTTCCTCTCCAACTTGCTTTTTGATCATAGTGCGTTATTATACCAGTGTAGCTATTCTGGGATTCCAATACAGAATCAAAACCAGTAGCTATGTAAGAGTCCTCTTGGATCTGTTGAACTTTGGTGGTGCTAAGATACAGTTATATAGGATTCTTGCTCTATCAGACTCGAGAAATCATGAATGGATTACCTGGACCTTAACCTGAATCCTATTCTAATACATTATTATGTATATGTTCAATATATCAGGTCTTCATTAAAGAAGCTCGAATATTATACTAGGACATCAAAAATTACTAACAGGTATCCTGAAATAAACAGATGGCTTTGACAGCAAAATATCAATAGTTATAGTTAAACACAGAGACCTGTGTTGCTTTCAGTACTGAAATTCAGTGAGTTGTGTGTGTATATGTGTGTTTGTGTGTGCATCTGTTTATTAGTGTGTGCTTGTGTGTGATTAATATATCAGGGTTGGTTTTGGGTTTTGTTCTAAATACGATTTTTGCATTACTAATCA
>NW_004950415.1:0-1257 GCF_000317375.1 Microtus ochrogaster
GGGCAAGCAGACTAAGAGAGGAGCTGAGGAACCAGAGAAGAAGCAAGAGAGTGCAAGGCCAAAGTAGCAGGGTGTTGTGGGAAAGAGAAGCTTCGGAGAAAGGAAGCAAAGGTCTGGAAAGGTTTAGGTAGGGAACAGGGGTGACAGAAGTCAGGACTCTGTTACTCAGTGGTTCTCAGCCTTTGGGGGTCACATATCAGATATCCTGCATATCAGATATTTACATTATGATTCATAACAGTGGCAAAATTACAGTTACGGAGTAGCAACGAAATAATTTTATGGTTGGGGGTCACCACAATGTGAGGAACTGTATTAAAGGGTCACAGGATTAGGAAGGTTGAGAATCACTGGTTTATAGCCAAGCTATATAGGTTATGTTACTATGGTTTTTGATATGTTAATAGGTACCTCAGGTAGCCATCTGTCCTGAGTTCCTTTGTGACCTAATCCAGTCTTGAGATTTACTGCGTCTGCGTTCCTCTCCCGCCCTAACTCTAAACAGCACGGCTCAGAAGCCACTGTACACAAGGAAACCCTTTAAGATTAAAAAAATAAGCCAGCTCTTATATTTTTACCTAATTTAAAGACTTTACTTCGATTTTAAGTTTTGTTTAATCTTTAAAACTTGGAGATTACAACTCTGAGCACATAACTTAGAAGCTTAGGAAAAAGACCTAAGCATAAACCAGGTGCACAGACACAGAATTTAATTCTAGTACTCTGACCAGCCGGGGTCAGTACATACATACCTGGAGTGGCATTTCATTTGTGTCTTAATAAATCAAGCTTACCTGCAGACCAGAAAAGCAAGCAGCCAGCCACTGGCTCTTACCTCGACCTCGGTCCGAAAATGGTGATCCTGCCTCCAGGAAACCTCAGAATGAGACTGAGAGCTGCCCCCTCCCATTTTATAATCCTCTCCAGTTCTGGGATTAAGGGCGTGCACCACTACCACCTTTGTGGTAGTTTTGACGGTTTCTCTGGCAAGCTAGTGTGGCTGCTGGGATTAAAGGTGTGTGTCGTTGCTGCCTGGTCTGTAAGGCTGGCCGGTGTGGCTGCTTTACTCTTGTGATCTTCAGACAAAGTTTTATTTATTAAAATACAAGTAAAGTGTCACTACACATGCATGCACACATACGTGTATGTATATGTATATGTATATATTTATAGGAACTCAAATGTGATTCTCCAGAATTCTGTGGAACTCTCTGGGGAATATGTATGACTCACTATGCTTAATAAAGAATTTATTTT
>NW_004950415.1:1977-3116 GCF_000317375.1 Microtus ochrogaster
GTGGGCAGGGTCACAGTCAGGTGCAGGAGGTGGCCCCAAGGGTTTAATTAATGCTCACTGATTTATTGTTTTCTTTGGTCTGTTCTGTCTTCAACCAAAACACACCTTCCGAGAGGACTGGGAGCTCTACCCCTGTCTGATCCTCTCTGTGCTTGGAGCTGGGAGAAAGTTTTGTTGTTGTTGCTGCTTGGCTTTTCGAGACAGGGTTTCTCTCTGTAGACCAGGCTGGCCTTGAACTCGCAGAGATCTGCCTGTTTCTGCCTGGGATTAAAGGCGTGCGCCACCACTGCCAGTTTTGTGGTTTGTGTGTTTTTGTTTGTTTGTTTGTTTTGATTTAGCATCGTGGCAGAAGTGCGCGCGAAGTAAAGCTCTTCACCCTGTGTCTGGGAAGCTAAAGAGAGAGAAGAGGGGCTGAGGTCCCACAATCTCCTGTAAGGATACACCCCAAATGACTTTGAGAGATGTCCTGACTTTTTTTTTTTAAAAAAAAGAACACACTTTCTTTTTTTTTCTTTTATTTATTTATTATGTATACAATATTCTGTCTGTGTTTATGCCTTCAGGCCAGAAGAGGGCTCCAGACCCCATTACAGATGGCTGTGAGCCACCATGTGGTTGCTAGGAATTGAACTCAGGACCTTTGGAAGAGCAGGCAATGCTCTTAACCTCTGAGCCATCTCTCCAGCCCCTGTCCTGACTCTTAAAGGTTCCATCGCCTCCCAACAGCACATAGCTGGGGTGCCTGTAACACAAGGGGATCTTGGAGACACTCAAACCACAGCCTAATGCTGCTAACTGTAGCTCCTGATTCTGACTCTTGGTAGCTGTTGAGCTAGGTAAATGGCAGTGTTTGTGGAGGGTGCCAGCGGCACAGAAATGCCAAACAGTTCAAGCAGGTGTGTTTCCCAGAATGCAGGTGTGACGCCCGCGCCTATAGCAGCTTCCCTGTTCTTGTCTGCAAAGGTAGCAGCATCGGTCTTTGCACTGAGGGCTTGCCAGATGGCAGAGGCTATGCCAGGTGTGTGAGTTCCTTCCCTCTCGTCTCTGCCAAGATCGAGCCTTACTAGGTAGGGGCTACTATCACCCACTCTGCTGATGGGGTGCTGTGGCACCTAGAAACCTTCTCCATAGTCCTATGG
>NW_004950415.1:5101-5982 GCF_000317375.1 Microtus ochrogaster
CAAAGCCCAGATCATTGTCCCAAGGGCAGTGTGACACTATGTCAGGAAGCAGGCGTCCCTGAACACTCCAGCAGAGAAAGCCTCTCCCTGCTGGACCACATACAGCCCCGCTGACTGACATCCCTGCGAGCCGCTATTCTTTCCTGCCTGGAGGCTCTCAAAGCACATCTTTCCAGCCTTCCTGCCCACCCCAAAACCTGCCTGGAAAACACAAAGGCATGTCTCCTCAGGGCTAGGAGAAGGGGCTGGCTACCCCCTCACTCCAGCTCTGGTATCCACAGATAACTCTGGTAAGCTGGCTAGCATCAAAAGAGGTGCACGGGTCAGGAAAACAGTGCCCGAGGGTGGCACTCCAGGCTCACCCTGGGATCTGCCAAAGCCCTTTCAGTCTGGCATTGCCACATCCTGTTTTCTCTCCCACTCAGCCTCACTCACTTGGGTCTCACTTCCCTCCTACTTGGGCTCTGGGAAGAGTGCTGCAAATAGCCAGCTTATGCAGCGCTGCCTGGCGGGTGCAGAGCCAGGGGTCATGTTGGTGTGGGCCTTCTCTCACAAAGCCAGTGACCCGGGCTTTGTGCCACCTCCAAGTAAGCTGGTCTCTGCGCGGCGGCAGGCGGTGGCAACTCTTCTGGAATTCCCTTGCTGAGATGACACCCGAGGTGCCCCCGGTTGGTGCCTCTAATGGTATCACATACCCCACCAAACCAAAGGAACGGACCCACTTTTCTCTCTTCCCCCGTTGGTTCCTGCATTGAACACCAGGAGCCTTCACCCAGGGGACATGAACCATCCGGGCCTCTGCTCTCTTCCTCTGAGAATCTGGGCCTTCCCTGCCAGTGTAAGAGTTGTGGGAAGGAAATTCCCCACCAACCTGGGTCCTA
>NW_004950416.1:0-877 GCF_000317375.1 Microtus ochrogaster
GCCACATGTAACATGGCTTGTTACCTCATTTTTTTATACATCCTGCTTGCTCAGTGGCTGGCATCTCCTGTGACTCTGCCCACCTTCTTCCCATCATTCTCAGTTTGGCTTTCCTGCCTAACTTCCTGCCCAGCTACCGGCCTCTCAGCTTCTCGTTAATCAATGAGAATAACACATTCATAGTGTAGGAAAGGATTGTTCCTCAGCACATGCTATTTCTGTGGTCCACACTTCATGGGCCAACCTCCTCGGTGGGCTTTGCAGCCAGCAAAACCCCATCTAGGCACCACAGGTCACTGAGCCCAGGCAGGTGCATCCCTGACTGACCTGGTCATATGCCTGGGACCAGCCTGGAGGTCTGGCCAGGGGCCTGCTGACCCGTTGAGACAAACTGGAGGCTGTGTTTAGTACAGGGCTGGTTCCAGACACACACACACACACACACACACACACACACACACACACACACACACGGTCTTGATTGAAGTAACCGCTGAACCGCTGACTGCAGACTCTTGCCTTGGCTTTAAATCCACACTGACATTTAGTCTCTGAACATTGTTCTTAGTCTCTAAGACAGTTTTTCAAAATGACTGGTTATTTTTCCTAGTCTTTTAAAATTTCTTAAATAGTATCTTGCTATGTAGTTCAGGCTTGACTCAAATTCATGATCCTTGTGCTCCATCCTCCCGGGTCCTGGGGTCACACTGTACACTACGTGTCTGCCTCCATCCTCTCGGGTCCTGGGGTCATGCTGTCCACATGTCTGCCTCCACCCTGCTCTGGTCTCCTGGGTGCTGCAGTCACACTGTGTACCACGTGCCTGGCTCCCAGTTGTTACAGTTACACTGTGTACCACGTGCCTGGCTCCCAGTTG
>NW_004950416.1:1727-3844 GCF_000317375.1 Microtus ochrogaster
TACAGTTACACTGTGTACCACGTGCCTGGCTCCCAGTTGTTACAGTTACACTGTGTACCACGTGCCTGGCTCCCAGCGGTTTCACCTTATTGGTCTTCTTCCATACAATACCACAGAATGGCGGGTATCACGACTTAGACTCTTACAGGTCTGGAGGCTGAAGTCCAGGATGGAGGTGCTAGCTGAGGCTCTGAGCATCTGCACTGTAGTCCTCTTGGGAGTTTGCACAGCATTGGGCACCCCTGGCTTACAGGGATCACCCCTTTTGAGCTTTGAACCCTCTCCAGATATGTGGTACACAATCCACCATGCCTTGCTGGGTGATGCTCAGTCAGCCTCACACTTTAAGGAAAATTGCTTATGCTCTGTATGCTATGTGGTTAAGCTAGGTTGGCCAAGGTATGATGAGGTAGGTATTTTTGATTTATGATTCTTTTGGAATGTGACCATATTATTGAGCCCAAAAAGACACTTTATGAGATAAAAAAAAAAGGTCAAGATGTCAATCTTTTTGTTGTTGTTGTTTTTAATTAATTTTTTTACATTTTTAACAAAAATATAATTATATCACCCCATTTTCTTTCCTCCCTCTAACCCCTCCCATGCCTTTACTTCCAAACTGATAAGCTTTTTTCACTTTAATTCTTATTGTTAAATATATATGTTAAATATAATCTGCAGGGTCCATTTTTGTTGTTTATGTATACACAGTTTGAGGTCTGACCACTTTGTGTTGGATAACCAATCAATCAATCTTTTGGGAAGACGTGATTCAACAGCCCTCTTCCCTGAGCAGCTGGCTATAGGCACATGGACGGTTGAAATCTGACTTTTCTCTACTCTGTGAATATAGTAAGTTTGGACTCTACTTCCCTAGAATTCATTCAATGGCTCTGAGTAGCTTTTGGTGCCTCATCAGAGCTGAAAGAATTAGAAACATTTAGACAAATGTCCAGGGTAGTTTCCTAAGGCTGCTTACTCACCAGGAAGCCTGGCCTCCTCCCCGTGACAACCGAATCTGGGCATCAGCAGGCATCTGGGTGTGGGGATTCCCCTTGACCCGTTGCCCCACACCCCGTCCCAGACACAGGGCGCTCCCCACCACAGTCACTAGTGATTTTCAAAGGGTGACCACCGTGCACCCAAGGTCAAGAAGGCCGTCTCTGAGGATTGTTTCCCAAGCATCCGTAAGAAAGGATGAGTTCCTAGGTAGCCATTCCTGGCTCTGATGTTATGTCTGTGCAACACAGACCCTGTAAGAGCACCTTGAGAAAGGCCACAAGCTTTCCATGGGAAAGATGCACGCCTGAAGCAATGTCACAAGGTTTTCTCGACCCTGCTGTGCATGCTGGACATGAAACAACCTGCAAAGGTCGATCTGATGCAGGGGTCTGGGTTTGTTGTCCCCTGCTAATGACAGTTAAAGATGGCACCATACGAAGCAGAAGCAGGCTTGAGAAGGATTGTGAGAAGCTGAGGGAAAGTAAGAAATTAGGGAAAGTGAGAGAAACTGATAGTGGGAGGAGAGGTTTCCAGAGGAGAAGCTGTTGAACTTCCTCGTTGGGTTTTGTATAGGACCATGGCAGAAACCGGGCTAAGGCTGAGGCAATTACCATCAGACTGATTGCTCTCTGGGCTACCCTGGGCCAAGGCAGTGAAGCCTGCACTCTGCATGCTTGTCCCTGGCCCATCAGAGTCAAAGGGTCTGTGGACTAGGCAGGTGACACTGACTAGGTTACCTTGCTGGTGTGGTGGCTGGAGAGACAGGGAACTGGATATCCCTTGGTGGCCACATTGCTGCTACTGTCCCCTTGGTTTCTACAGGTTCGATATGTGATGACAACTTCCCTCCCTGGGGTTAGGACTCCCAGCAGACTGTCTGCCCTCTTACTCTCCTGTGTCAGCTTCTCACACGTCCTGGGTTACCCCAGGTGTTCACCAAGACTCTCTTGTTGCTGGGGGTAGAACCCAGGCCCTTTGTGCAAACTAGGAATAGCTGTGCAAGTGAGCCACAACCTGGGCCCTTGTGCAAACCAGGAGTGTGTCAGTGAGCCACAACCTGGGCCCTTGTGCAAACCAGGAGTGTGTTATTGAGTCACAACCCGGGGCCTTGTGAA
>NW_004950416.1:3979-5980 GCF_000317375.1 Microtus ochrogaster
AACCTGGGCCCTTGTGCAAACCAGGAGTGTGTTATTGAGTCACAACCCGGGGCCTTGTGAAAACCAGGGTATGTCAGTGATCTGCAACCTGGATCGTTGTGAAAACCAGGAGTGTGTCAGTGAGCCACAACCTGGGCCCTTGTGCAAACCAGGAGTGTGTCAGTGAGTCACAACCTGGGGCCTTGTGCAAACCAGGGTGTGTCAGTGATCTGCAACCTGGGCCCTTGTGCAAACCAGGGTGTGTCAGTGAGCCACAACCTGGGCCCTTGTGCAAACCAGGGGTGTATCAGTGAGCTGCATGGCAAGCCCTTGTGCAAACTTGGAGGGTTGTGTCAGTGAGCCGCGTCCTAAGCCCTTGTGCAAACCAGGAGGCACCATGCCAGTGCACCCACATCCTACTGTGGGAACTGGGGCATCATAGAGAATGGGAGAGGAGGAATAAACCCTGGGAGACTAAAGCCAAGAACCTGTGGTGAATGAGGGAAGACTGATCATCTGGGGCAGGACTCAGGGAACGTGGTGTTCTGGGCTCTCATCTGTCTCCACGATGGAGACCAAGGAACATTTGCTGTAGACAAGTAGAAGACCTCGGGATTTCTGTCACCTTCCTGAGAAAGAGTAAAGGGGAATGGCTTCAGGGCATTACTGTGTGACTTCTCTTGGGGAGGCATGGACCTGTTTGCCCCAGGTAGGGCACCTGTTACAAACCAAAAAAGTGATTTCACCAAAGTCTTGTTTGCTGCACCAGTGAATTTATGGGGTTACTTTCAGGATCATGGTGACCCAAGGCAGCCGTGTTACTAAAATGCTCTCTAGCATGGATGAGGAGCCACGGGAACTGCACCTCTGAAGCTCTCTGCACAACTTACTGCAGCTTCAGTAGGGAGCATCTTCTCTCCCCCTGCATGTCTACTGGTTATACCTTTAAGCGGGGCACTTGCGTCCTGTGACTTCTGAGCTTCCTGGGCTGTGGGGGGTGTCTTTAGCTTTGGAGTGGTTGTCTTGAGCACTTAATTTTTTTATGACAAATGATTTTATTTGAAGGGCTAATCTTGTCATTGTGGGGAAATCAAGGTAGCAGCAACTTGAAGCAGCTAGTTGCACCCAGTCCAGAACAGAAGAAGATGAATACATTCATGCATGCTGGTACCTGGTGCACTCTGTCCTTTTCAGCGCAGGACCCAAGCCCAGGGAGGATTTCTTCCCACTTTTAGCCTAGTCTTCCCCCATCAGATGACAGAATTAGGACAACACCCTCTTAAATATAACAGGCCAGCCTGATCTGGACCACTTTTCACTGAGACCCTTTACTAGGTTACTCCACTGTATGGCTGGTGGTTCACCATCATGCCGCTTTAGCCACTGTGAACTGTGCAGTCCAACCATGCTCAGTGTGCTCACAGCGTTCTACAGCTGACCCCAGAGCTCTTTTCAAATGCCTTTGTCAGAGAGCAACCTAGGCTCCAGTCAACTCTTCCTGTCCTGTGAGCATGACCACTCTGGGGACATCAGTGTCATACAGTGCTCTCCTCCTTCTGGCTGGTTCATTCCACCCAGGGTGTCTTCCAGGTACACCTACATCGTATAAAATGCCTGAATTTTATCTCAAGGCTAAATGATATCACAGATCTCATATTTTCATAGGTAGGAGGGCAGTGTTTGGTGCTGACCAAGATGTCACATTTGTATTGAGCCAGTGTCCAGTTACAGGTCCCAGGGCTGCTCCCACCCTGGGCTGAGTGACCAGCTGTGCCTGTGTGAACATGGATGGTTTATCCATTCGAAGCCCTGTTTTCAGCTCTTTGGGGATAGTCCCTGACTTGGAATTGCTAGATCACTTGACAGTCTGTGCTTAAGTTCTTGAGAGATGGCCAGACTGTTTTCTACAGCCACTGCCTAGTGTCACATTTTCTCGGTGGCTCCCATTTCCCCACACCCTCTCTAGCATGTGTCATTCTCCTGTTTCGGTGATAGCTGTCCTGACGTGTGTGATGTGATGAG
>NW_004950417.1:0-588 GCF_000317375.1 Microtus ochrogaster
GAAAAGTTTAAGCATATTTCTCACAGGGCACAGAGGTTTCCTTTCATTGATGATGAACATTAGTCACCAACACACACACACAAGGTCTGCAGAACTTCAAAGGATACTGAATATTCAAAGATTCAGCTACTGGATCAAGTCCTGACCTATGAGCAAGTCGTCTTCCTTCTGAGTCCTACTTCCTTATGCGATTTGAAGAGGTTCCTACAGCAGCAGCATTTGGGAATGAAGATGAGTTAACATGTACAGGAATGTAAAGAGACACTCTAAAACATTCATCTCATTTGTACAGTTTGGAGTTGACATGGGGAAAAAGAAATTTAATCAAAAAGTACACAAATAAGCAAAGAATTTGGAAAAAATCAAATGTCTTTAGTAGCATGAGTCACTTCTACTGGCATGGCAAGGAAGGCATTAGATGGATTTCTTGCATCAAATTCTGTGTATATATGTATCAGTGCATGTTTCTCTCTTTGTGTATATATATGCATGTATTTTTATTTATTTGTTTGTGTGTGTGTGTATGTCTGTACATTTATGTATGGTCAATTTTACTATGGTCATAGAACTTAATCTTAAAATGCACAT
>NW_004950417.1:1838-5975 GCF_000317375.1 Microtus ochrogaster
ATCTGATTAGAAGAACGCTGGGTCTCCACCCTGGCAAGAAACGCCATTTTCATGGCCAGGAGATTTCCCTGCTCTAACAGTCTGAGCCTAAGAATGCAAACAGAGGAACGTGGAGGTAACGCAGACCCACCTGGAGAGTCTACCGTTGTGTGCTGTATCTGGTTGAGTTGGTGGCCAAATGGGTGCCATGGGAATCCCCAAACTATCCAGGCTGTTACCAAAACTATAGGTTGCTCTCTGTTTTGATAAAGACAATATGTACACAACTCATTGAACACGGTGAAATCAAACTGGTGCCTACTAGACCCCTAAGCCCCACATGCTAACTTCTTTGCCACAGGAAACTTCTCTGCAAAGAAAAGGGTCACTACCAAGGAAAGACATAAATGCCACCCAGGCAGAAACTCTTTAATCTACAAAAGTGTCCTGCCATCAAGATATGCTAGGGCAATGGTGGAACAAATCTTGGCGAGTAACTGATCAATACCAGATTTGACTTACGGCCCACTCCATGATCTGGAACCCATACCCGACACCGCTTGGGTAACTAAAAGCCTGAGAGTAGATAGCCCAGCGTCCTAGAGGAAAAATCAAACACTCCTTTTCTACTCAAAGAACTTAGAAAAAAAATTGATTCCTGATGATATTCTGCATACTCATTGAAAAGTGCCTCAGTCAGCCATCGTCAGAAACTTTCCTCCTGCAGCATGGGAAAAAAATACAGATACATATACAAAGAGGGAGAGACCTTGAGACTCTCAGCTATAAGCAGGATGTCTCCTGATCAAATCCCTCCCATCAGGGCTCAAGGACTCTGTAGAAGCAGAGGCAGAAAGAATATAAAGAGCCAGTGGGTGCAAATGCCGGACGTCATTTCCGGGTCAAAATTACCTGATATGGCTAGTGAGAAATTAAACCAGAGTTGGGTAGGAGGAGCCATAGCAAGACTGAGGCTGTGATATTTTAATGGGAGCAATCAGAACTTTTATACCTTTATCAGAAACCGATTATAATGGCAATTGCCAGTATCAATACGGTTGTAGTTGCCAGGATAATGATGTTTGCAAACTTTACAGGGTACACAAGATGAATGTCTAAGACCAGTTGTACTGTCAAGTTTCCATGCTTCCTTGACTATGTTAACATACAAAGAAACACAAAGTGCCCTGAACACTTCACTGCCTGAGGGAGTACTCTGGTTTCTCAGGAACTAAAAGACATACAATGCCCCAGGAGCCATGGACTCCAAACTGAAAAACCTATGATGCAGGCCTCTCAAGGCAAGAGGGATGGTGGATACCTAGGAAACAAGATCCTCTCAATCAGCAGGATCAGTGAACAAAGGAACTCAAAGAAACTGAGGCAGCAAACACAGGGCCTGCATGCACATATACCAGATGGGGTCCTTGTCCAGAAAGAAGGCTCCCATCCACAAACCAGAAGATATCTCCAACTGATAACCACTTGCAAATAAAATTTAGTTCTCTTCAAGGGAGTCCAAAGGGGGAAAGAAGCTACTCTAGGGTAGGCTGCATGCCCTGCAGTAGTCGCCAGCAGAAAAAGAAGTCAAAGTTATCACTGCAGATTCTTTGTCTCATAATGCTGCATCAGGACTTTCATTTATCCACTTGTTTGTTTAAGTTCATATTAATTTTAATTATAATTTCATTTATTTAAATATCTTTTTCCCTAACTATCCTACAGGTCCTTTGGGTATAGATTATGGCTTCGGTTTAGTGTTTTTATGGGATTCCAGAAGTAGATAGAATAAGTGGGTCTGGGTGTCTATGTCTGTTTTTTGTGCCTTTTCTTGGGCTCTTTTGCTTCTATTTATTTTGTTCATTCTGGTGTATTATTTTGTTTTTATCCAGTTATATTATATTTTATTTTCATCCTTTATGTACGTTTTTGTTTTGTAGTGAGAGAAAGAAAGGGGGTGGGCCTGGATGAGAAGGGAAATGACAGAGGGAATAGAAACTTGTAATCAGAAACATTACATGGGAAAAATAATAAAGGAAGATCAACACAAGGCATAGCCCAGTAAAAACAGAATGTAAAGCAAAGACCAGTCATCTAGAGACGATGGCCTTCTCCCCTTTCACAACACGTCATTAATCAGTTCTCCACCTCCCATTTACAGTGTCAATCAGCTACGACAGTCTGTGCTGTCAGAACAGAGCTCAACAAACGTATTTAAAGTTATCGCAAGCTCCCTGAAATGATTTAAAGTTAAAAAATTATATGTTACTAGCCTATAGATTTTGCTTAAGTGAGCAATAGCTTTTCCTTTCTTTGTGTGGATAGCATCCTCTTTCTGTTTACAAGTTTGTGTAAGATACTTCATAACAGAATATAGCTGACGGCGCATATCCCCGCAATTGTATTTCTGACTACTAATGTCCCTAATGAGGCTTGTTTGATAACATAAAAGACATTGCCTAGGAAAACCAAGATGTCAAAATGCTGCTTGGGCAGCACACAACAGTAGACAGCTACAGTATGTAATCAAAGCAGGAGACTAGGGCCTTGTTAAAGTCTCTTCTCCCTTTCTCTTCCTGAGTCACTTGATTTCATTTGCATAACTAGCTCTTGATGAAGTGAATTCTGAGTTTTTCAAGACATTATCATCGCAGCATTGATCAGTCTGTGTAAATCAGAACCCAGCAATTAAAATGCACGGGGCGAGGTAGATGCAGATGTTAAAAATTGCAGCCTCCCGCACTCAGTATCATTTTAAAAGTCCAGGGTTAGCAGCTGAAAGGGCAGGTGACAGATGAACGTGAAGAGCTGAGTCACACCATGATGCTCAAGTTCCAAGATGACAAAGACATCTTACTTCTCTAGGAACCTTTTATTTGCTTCGATAAAAAATGAACTCACAACACCTAATAGTGTTTTCCTCATGTTGACTTTCAGTGATATTTACCATAGCTATCTATTTTCAGAGAGCATAATAATGCAAAGATGAAAGTCCAGGCATGGCTGCTTGGGCAGTGTTAAGAATTTCAGGATAGAAAAACAGAGTAGTAAGAAAGAAGAAGGATTTTTATGGGTAGGTTGCCTGTAGCTATGCAACACTATGTGCTGACCAAACCCTAGTTTTAAAAATGTGTTGTATGCTATGGGATGGTCCATTTCAGGATTTGGCTGTTGATACTATTGCTTTGGTAACTGTTGGCCGAATTTTTAAAGACCCTTTGCTTTTTCCTTTCACTAACAGTCATTTTATATGTGAAATAATTGTATTTTTTCTTCAAAGGAAGATTTAAACAGCAAAGATGCTAACTAACAAATTGTGCATATAATATTTATTCATAGTTCTTGACAACTTGTGTTTACTTTTGTTTATAAAACCATCACTTTCCTTTTACCATATACCTACCAGGATACCCACTTGCCACAATATTGTTATTGTTAATATGTCAGATTTTTACATATTTTATTTAGAAAAATAAGTATTGAATTTGCTAAATGACTAAAGACAAAACATCTCATACATATCTTATGTGGGTGACATGAAGAAACATGTGCATTTAATTACAGACAAAATAACCCACTCTTTTACAGTTTCAACTAATATTTGTTAAGCATGTTTTATCTACAAAAGAAACTAGACATTCAGCACCAAAGAAGCAGGGATGACCATTGCCTTTGGGATGCCTTTGTTTGTAAGAGAAATGAACATATCTGTTAAGAAAATCCTGGAGCAGAAGCAAAAAAAAAATGGTGGTACAAATTGTCTGGGAAGCTAGAGAAGTCTTGATTGCACAAGTAATCCTCTCCTGTCTCAATGGACTAGGTATGAAAACTAAGAGAAGAGCTAGAAAGCACTCAGTCGAGGCTTTCAGAAGTGTAGGAGAGCATAGACTTCCCGTAGGCAATGTCATCAGATACCCAACAGCAACTTTCATGCCTAACTTTGAGCATCCATGAAAGCATTGACTGGCAAGAAGATATGGGCAATTTACTCTCTTATAAGATTTTGGGATTTAAGTTTTTTTCACTGTTCTATGTATATGTGTTTTGCCTGCAGTATGCCAGGGCCTCCAGTGCATGTAGCAGGCAGAAAGGCTTTGGGTTCTCTGGAACTAGAAATACAGATTACTGTTATCATCCTTGTGGGTACTGAAAATAGAA
>NW_004950418.1:0-5971 GCF_000317375.1 Microtus ochrogaster
GAGTCACCCTGAGACATTCTGGGTAAGTTGGCAGGAAGTTGAATGAACCTTTATGTCCCTAACTGGAAGGTCTTAATCTCCCATGTCTCATGATACTCTGCAAGACATTTTTTTTTCAGATATACTTCAATCTCTGTGCCTCCCAATGTGTTTTCCATATTGTAGAGATGTTCTGATTAGATTTTGTCACATATACTATGTTTAGTATAGCACTCATTAGTATTATTATGCAATGTGTTATCATAAGATTATATCATCTCAATATAGTGATGTTCCTGTGAGGTACATGTTTTATACAGATGTTCTTGTTATGTATTTGATTATTCAAGTGCCAGTGACCGTGTCAGAGGAGCAGCAGGTGGCAATTGATTTTAGGTGCTCAGCACACCAGCTTGCAAGGCACTGATGGGTGAATCTCGGATAGGTAAGACCCGAGAGCCTCAGTTCCAGTGTGGCTCTTGCCCCTGCTGTGTCTTTGCACGTTTGCTATTACCTTTTGTCTCTGGTAGCTGGCATGGTGTGAGTGGGTGTAGAGAGATCTCCATTGCCTTTAATATAGTATGATTATTTCATCAAAATATCATATTTTACTTGTGAATTATTATGAAGACGATTTCCTCCTAAGCTGCACTGTTTAACTGAAACAATGATTTTATACAATAATAGTGTTAGTAGGATTTTGATGACTGGGGGTCCTTAATAAATATAGTAATGGATTATGATAGAGGTTAGCTTAGTGAGAAAACTAATATAGGTAAAAGCAAGATATGGTGTTGCCCACACCTCTGAGAAAGCAGGGGCTGCTTAGGATAGAAAATAAGGACAATGGAATGTTACACAACTAGTTTCTCCTGAGGAGCTGTATGGACCGTGGCTTAGGTTAATGATTACAAAAATCAATTGTGTCCCAGAAGCTAAGCTAGCTCAAGGTTTTTTTCCCCTTAAATCTTAATATTGAGAGATGTGTTCATCAGTTTTGGTGTGCATCATAGCTAAAACAAAGCTCTTTAAGTATGGCTTAATATTAGGTTAAGATGTTTTTGTTAGTACCTTTGAGGTAGAAAACTTTGGAAATCAATTTAAAGTTTAGAAGAACATACTTTCAATAGCTGAGCAAGGGACTCATTGAGGTCAGGGAGCAGGTGACCTGACTATTGCTGGCTGATGTACTTTTCTTACTAATATGGGTTAGATATTGAGAGTGATGATTAATTCCTTGTGTTCATTTCTTCCCTGAGCTTCCTGTTATAAAAAACTGTTGGTGAACAGGTATGCACCCTGAGGATTTAAAGAAAGAAGTTTAAAAGTTTAGATTGGTGATTCTTTTAAGATTTTTAAATAAGATACCTATTGAGATAAACAATAAAATTATCAGTTCTTTGTAACTACAAAACTCAGCCTGTCAGGAAAGAACTGGCTGTGAAAAATACTTTTCTCTCTTATACTCTGTTAATCTATAACTACTTGCTTGAGTATTAATGTATGAGGGTTCTTGGAACAACTGGTTTTTCACCTGTAATACATAAAATGTTTAATTATGTATGAAATATGGAAAACAGGCAATGTTTTACTTGTAGTTATTATAATAATTAAATTGAAAAATAGAATGTAATATTGTAATTTTTATACTGCTTGAAGAATTTTGATAGGATATCTAAACTTTAAGGGATAAATAAAGTTAGAAGAGAGACAGAAGAAAAATCAGGGCAAGAAAACAGAAAAAAATTGAGTAGACTAGCGATAGTAAGAATAATAAAATGAAGAGCTCAGCTTTGACACTCAGAAAAGTCCTCATGTGTCTGTTTGTCTGTCCAGTAGCTCACCTGTTCTGCATCTCCTATTTTGTTTCTCTGATCCGCTGAAGGCCTGCCATTCATCAGCACCCTAACTGAGATCCTGATATGTTGGAAGTGTGTGTGTGTGTTTCCTGCTTTTTTTTCCCCCCAGAGAGTTAGTTTTAGCTCCCCTTTGCTGGCCCCAGAGAATTAAATTTACTTCTGCAGATAGAAAAGTCAGGTTGAGTGATTAGTCCACTAACTCTGTTGAATTCTCCTCAACTCCTGAGCTACTGGAGGCTGGTTCTTATGGCAACAATATTCAAGGAACTTAAAAAAGACTCAGGTAATCCCCTTGAAGAGATTATAATCACAATTATTAGGTGACAAAGTGAAAATCTGTATTTTTAAAAGCAAGCTATATGATTAATTTATCAAAGTGTGATTCACAGTTCAGCAGAATTAGAGTCACTAAATGTAAAGTCTGAATATTTAAAATGTAGAATTTTGAGCACACCCAAGACTTACTGATTAGAATCAGACTTTATGAGTATTTCAGGTCTAAATTAAATTTTGTGCCACGACTAAAACTAAGCCTTTTGTCACTCTTCTTTTTAAAACTTTATTTAACCTTATTTCATGTACATTGGTATAATGATGTCAGATTCTCTGGAACTGGAGTTACAGACAGCTGCGAGCTGCCACGTGGGAGCTGGGAATTGAACCCAGGTCCTCTGGAAGAGCAGTCAGTGCTCTTAACCATTGAGCAATCCCGCCAGCCCCCTTTTGTCACTCTTATATGCAGTTCAGACTGAGAACTGAACAGGTACCCTATGAGGAAAATGAGAGACTCCATTATTGAACCCCCAGAACTCAGGTGTTGATCAGTGGCATTATTAATGCTTTTTAAAAAATTTTATTGATGCTTTCCCAACTGCAACACTAGAAGGTCATATCTAAATTTAAGAATTGTTAGTTTGACTAGATTGAATACTATTGGTAAGTTTGAAATTCCAGCAGCTGGGTTCACTTGTGTCTCTTCAAGGGAGGAACTTCTCATGTGCCTTAAAGGTCTTATTAATTATCTTTTTATCTCTGAGGCACTTAACATAGATATGTGGAGACAAACTGAAACAAAGTTTCAAAATTTTCCTTATTCCTCCTTTCTCCCTAAATCACATCTCAAATTAATAGTTCTTATCTCAATATCAATGAGTCATATGCATGTTATTACCCAAGAATCAAAACACCAATGCAGTCACACATAACAGGTTGTCTGATGGTGTGTTTGGAATAAATCATAGTGTATTGGGCAGCCTAATGCTTTCCAAGGATCTGAAGTTACACTGGGAATCCTGTAACACAGTATCTAAAGCTACTTGGTTCCAAACTATTGAGTCTGAGATGTACAGGCTTCTAACTATGCCTTAACGCCAAGCACAGACAACAAATATTGAGAACTCTGCTCACATCCAGGCAGCATGCCAGGTAGCCCTGCTGCAAGATGAAGACATGAGGATAGATACAGCCTTTCCCGCACAGGCACAGTATGGTGAGAAGTCAGCTCAAACCAGCGATCAGGGCATTGATGGCTGTAGAATGGAAAGAGAGTGCAGTGGGGCCACAATATCCATTCTCACCTCCAAAGAAACCAAGGATTTAGTGGATGAAGCCCCGTATACTGTACTTAAAGAGCAAGCCCAGTGAAATGGGGGCAGAGAGAAGATGTCACTAGGCAGCAGGAACAGCAACTGTGGTGGGCTGGAGTCAAGACACTGACCTTTCAGTCCAGTGTGGATGAAAGTGGAATATGAGTTACTATGTGAGCAGTGAGGCTGTGGAGGCAGGAAGGGACCAGTTGTGATGCTCCTGGTTTCTCTAGTGTCTTTAGGAGTTTTGACTTTATATTGTGAAGGAGGAGAAAACAACAACAAAAAAAAATTTTGTGTAGAATGAGGATCAGTTTTATTTCAGACAGCCACAATGTGAGAAGATTGAAATAGATAGAAGAAAAGAGATGAAATATTCCAACAGGCAGTCAAACCATCTAGATGAGCTACAATGGCAGTTTCTGTGTGGAGATTGAAATAATGGATGGATGGATGACTTAGAAAGAAATGAAAGGACAGACTCTATGGGATTTGCTAGATTAGATGTTGATGGGAATGAATGGATGAAAACTCTGACGTCTCTTTTGTGAGCCTAGATTTCTTCCCCTGAGATATGAGAAACTGCAAGAGAAGACTGGGAAAAGGGCAGGGTGAGGTGTACTTGGCGTTTGAGATCTATTGAGCTGAAGGTGGCCCTGTTATACCCAAGGGGAGATAATAAACAGTTGGTAGAGTACTACAGGTAATGGTGTGGTTTAGTTAAGAATTTCAGGTGATAACTGTGATGCCATAGCAAATGGATGGAAGTAGAAAAAAATAATCCTGAGTGAAGTATCTCAGACACAGAAAGACAAACATGGTGTGTACTCACTCATAAGTGGATTTTGAATGTAAAATAAAGAGTAACTGTACTACAAAACACAAATCCGGAGCGACCAGCTATCAAGAAGGGTTTAAGGGGGGATGTCGGGTAGACCCTGGGAAGTGGAAATAGAGATTTTGTGAGAAGACTGTGTGCAGGTGCAGAAGTGAGCATGAGAGATCAGGCTGAAGGTGCAGAGGAGGAGAGTACTTAAAGAGACTCCTGGAAAAGCGGACATGTGAGGGTCAGGTAAAAAGCCGGTGAAAGGGAATCTCCTAGTCATCTACAAGGGTGACCAAAGCTAAGACCCCTAGCAATAGCGGATATATAGCTTGAACTTCTATCTCCTGTGACCAGATTGATGCCTAGCCCAGCTGTCATCAGAGAGGATTCATCCAACAACTGTTGGAAACATACAGACCCACAGTTAAACATTAGGTGGAGTTTTGGGAGTCCTGCAGAAGAGAGGGAGAAAGGATTGTAGGAGCCAAAGGGGTCAAGGACACCACAAGAAAACCCAACAGAATCAACTAACCCGGGCTCATAGGGGCCCACAGAGACTGAACCCACAACCAGTGAGCCTGCATAGTACTAACCTAGGCACTCTGCATTTATGTAACAGTTGTGTACCTTATTCCTCTTAACAGTGGGAGCAGGTGCTGTCTCTGACTCTTACTAGTTTTTAGGACTGGGGTCACCTTAACAGCCTTAATACATGGGGAAGTTCTTAGTCATATGACAACTTGATATGCCATATTTTGTCAATATCCACGGGAGACCTTCTCTTTCCTGAACAGAAATGAAAGAGCGGATTGGGGGTGGTGGGAACAGAGGGGTGGGGTCAGAGGGAAGGACTTGGAGGAAAGGAGGGAGAGGAAATTGTGACTGGGACACAACATAAGTAAAAATGGATGCCATGGAAATAGGCAAACTTTTTAAGGGAAAAAGCCATACAATGAAAAGATGGGTGTTTAGTACAAAGGCCCAGGAACAAGAGGCTACTATTAGGAAAACAAACAAAACAAAAACAAAACCCCCAAAACCAAACCAAACTAACTCTAACTACTGAGAACCAAGGGCCATTTAACATGAGAGTGGCTCACCTTCCCGTGTTTTAGATAGGAAATAACAGCCAGTCTCACTGTATCTAGTTACCAGTGAGATAACTGACAAGGGGCTTAGACTTAGTCATGGGACTAAATTTAAGAAATTTAATCCAGACATGGTGCTGGTTGCCTTAAGTTCCAGCACTCAGGAGTCAGAGGCAGGGAGATCTCTGGGTTCCAGGCCCACCTGGTTTACACAGGGAGCTTCAGGTTAGCCAAAGCTAAGTAGAGATTCTGTCAAAAACACACAAAAGAAATGTACTTATTTTCTTTCAGTTTATGAGAATGCAAACAATTATTGAAGGACACTTAGCAGATCATCTATCATAGAAATGTGTTCAGTTTTATTTGGATTTAAGAGACTTTCAAATTTTTCTCTTAAAGATTCAGGTGACACAGCATGACGGAAGGGAACCAAACTGTCTTCTCCTGGTTCCTGCTCCTGGGCCTGCCCATCCCCCCAGAGCACCAGCACCTGTTTTATGCCCTGTTTCTGGCCATGTACCTCATCACTGTCCTGGGGAACCTCATCATCATCATCCTCATTCTACTGGACTCCCATCTGCACACTCCCATGTACTTGTTTCTCAGCAACTTGTCCTTCTCTGACCTCTGCTT
>NW_004950419.1:0-5970 GCF_000317375.1 Microtus ochrogaster
GACTAATATCTGATATGTTACCTCAAGTTTGCTACAGCTCTAGCTGCGAATGCTTTAACTCAGCTGCTCATGGTGGTGGTGGAGGGGCTGCTTTGCCACCATCCACAACTCTTCCATCCACGTGGTTAGAGAAGCTGAGAAATGACAGAGTTTCCGTTCCATGGTGAGGAATCGGGCTAGAGTGTTCACTCACAGAGCAGTTTCTATCAGAAGGACCTGCTCAGAATAGCCCTGGGTTGGCATTGTCCTAGCTCCTCCTGCACACCAGAAAAACTAATTTCCCCTCAAGAAGTAAGAATAGGTCACGAGTTGAGAGCTAAGACTAAACTTCAGAGATTCTATTCTTGGACATCCTGAGCCCTGTGTGGCCACCAAGACCCTGGGTTGTGCAATATCCAACATGACACCATTGCTGTGCTTAAAAATTTCCCTCCACACCCCCAGATTCCATTTCCCCTTCTGCTGGGGCTGCCTATAAAGAGAAGGGGCATATGGCTTCAGACAACAGCAGGACACAAGCGGCAGTGAGGACCGGTCTCTGCTGACCAGCCCCAGCTCCATCACCTGCTCTGCATCATGAAGGTCCCCACAGCTGCCCTTGCTGTTCTTCTCTGCACCATGGCTCTCTGTGACCAAGTCTTCTCAGCTCCATGTGAGTCCCCATCGATACAGCTCGTGTCCCCACTCTGGTCCTGAGCAGACCACAGCAGTCTTCTCTGTGGCTTCAGAGTCTACAAGAGAGAAGAAACTGATCTTTCTCTTTAAGATTTTTATTTTTCTCTCTTTGGGGAGAGGATGTCTAGCCTTTTGAAGGTACCTGGGACTTGGGTTCAGAGTGAGGGAGGTTACTGGTGTCAATCACTTACCAGCCAGCCCTAGGATGCCTAACTCTGTCTCTGGGATGCCTTAGGCCATGCCCCAGGTGTCCTTTGTTAATTTCTTGTATCAGAGAAAGCTGTGGAAGGGACATGGGGTAACCCACAGAAAAAGAGAAAGCCCACAGAGGAGACAGAGAGAGGGAGGACGAGAGGTAGAGAGAGAAAGGGGGGGGGACAGAAAGACAGAAATGGAAGGCATTTCTGGTCCCAAATGTGGTCAGAGCCCCCTAGTCTTTCTTACCTTGTCAAGAAGTAGTATTGGCTGATTTTCCTGCCCTATGTTGACTTGAACACATTCTGCCTTTCCCCCTACAGATGGTGCTGACACCCCAACCTCCTGCTGCTTCACCTACAGCCGGCAGATCAACCGCAGATTCATTGCTGACTATTTTGAGACCAGCAGCCATTGCTCTCAGCCAGGCGTCATGTAAGTTCTGTTCTCCTACTTTCCCTTACATGGTGGTAGTGGAACAGGATGAGGGAGGGTTTATCAGCCATGGAGGGGGGAGCACAGGATCCTCATAGGGGGCAAGTGAGAGAGGCTCTCTAGAGCATCTCTTTGGATAGGGGTCTGGATGGAGATGCTACAGAGGACCTCAGACTCTTCTATAGGTTGTTTAATTTTTGACCCTCATCTTTCTCCACAGTTTCTTAACTAAGAGAAACCGGCAGATCTGCGCTGACCCCAAAGAAACCTGGGTGCAGGAGTACATTACTGACCTGGAGCTGAATGCCTGAGAGGCTTGGAAGCAGTGAGGAACCATGAAACATTCATGGGCCCTGTGTGGAGCAGGGTCCTGAGTTTCAGAATATCCCAACCACCTCCACAGCTCCATCTCCTGTAAACTGTTTGCTGCCAAGTAGCTACACTCAGGGACTCTCAACTTGAATTCTAATTTAATTTAATATTATTTAATTTTGTAATTTATTTTATTGTCACACTTGTGTTTGTGACTCTCAGTTCTGAACAATCTCAGGTACTTTCCAACATCCCCTCCCCCTCGCATTGCTCACACTGTGTTTGGTGACAGTGGGAGTGGCTGTCACTAGCCTGTTCTAAGTAGATACAGTGACAAGGTCACATACTGACAAAGAAACAATGGATGCTTTGTTTACATCAGAGAAATAATAAATATGCTCTTATAAAAGTGACTGGAATTGAGTTTTATTTTATTTCCTGGAAAATGAGAATTACGGATGAAGAGGAATGACAGCAAATAATGAAGACATCTGAAATAGAATCCAGGGGTATGGGCAGGGGTGGGAAGGTGAAAATGTGTGGGCTCCCATGGGGCACTCCCCTTCATACTGGAAGTATGGCGCTGGACCACTGGAATGGTGGCTATTTTGTGAATCAACTCATAATGAACCTGCTCTAGAAAAGGCCAACCTTTAAATAAACATCATCAAGTGGCAAATTAGTTTTGTATCCCAGGAATCAAGCTTTCTTAATAACAGTTTCAAGGATTACTCTTAATTTGGTTTTTTTTGTACATTGTCCATTTTGATGTGGGAGTGATTTTTTATTAATAAAAAAAACTGCCTAGGCCCATTTGATAGGCCAACCCTTAGGTAGGCGGAGAAAACAAAACAAAATGCTGGGAGAAAGAAGCTGAATTAGAGAGGCTCCATGATACTCCCACCCAACACAGCCGCAGTTTAAGATCTTCCCTGGTAAGCCAGCTCGTGGGCTACACAGATTATTAAAAATGGGTTAGATCTATATGTAAGAGCTAGCCAATAAGAGGCTGGAACTTATGGGCCAGGCAATGTTTAAAAAAATACAGTTTCCATGTAATTATTTCTGGTAAAGCTAACCAGATAGCGGGAAACGGCCTGCCGCTCCCATTACTACACATTTGATCTGGCTTTTTGTTTTTGTTTTGAGTCAAGTCTCACTCCTTAACCCGGTCTTATCCAGATCTTGACCACTTAAGTCCACTGCTTTAAGGACCACTGTGGTGCGACTAGGCATGCTGACTTGGTACACAGCCTTAGCTAGCCTGAGCCCATAAACTTCACACCCAACAAGTTTCAGAGAGCAGGGGGAGTCGCAGTCTGGAAGAAAGCAGGCAGATAACCCTGAGAGCTGTTGGGGGTGTTCAAGTCCACAGAATAGCACTGTACCTCCTCATACATGTTCAGATCTGTCTGACAATGCCTGGGGTGCCAGAACCCACAGGCTGCATAGCCCGGAAACCAGGGTTAGAATCAAACATGACTGGAAAGAGCAGGCCTGAGGAAGTGATATCCATAGGGGAAAGACCGAGCCTGTGATCTAGGCCAGAGCAGGTCTGAGGCAGCGATCTCCAAAACAGCAGGACTGAGACAGCTACCTGGGCCAGAGCAGGCCTCGGACAGTGATCTCCATGAGAGCAGGAGAAGATCCAGACCAGGGACATTTGTGGAGTCAGGACTAAGGCAGCAACCTCAGGCAGAGCAGAGCTGAGACAGCGACCTTCACAGGAGCAGGTAGAGGGGACCAACCACTGAGTGAGTGGGCCAGAGACAAAGACAGTTGTGGGTCTGGGCATGAATATGGGACCTTCAAGTGTGTAGACCTAAGCCAGGACCCCTGTGGGTCTGGGCATGAGTTTGGGACCTCTGAAAAAGTAGGCCTGAGCCGGGACCTCTATGGGTCTGGATGTTGGTCTGGGACAAAAAAGGACTAAGCAAGAACTAGAACCTCTGTGGGTTCAAGCGTGAGTCTGGGACCACTAAAGAATAGGCCTGAGTCAGATCCACTGCAGGTCTGGGTGCACCCAAGTCTGGGACCTACAACAGAGTAGACCAGAGCCAGAGACCTTTGCAGGACCAACCCCAAGCCATAGACCTCTACAGAAATGGATCCAGACCAGGAACATTGACAGAAACAGATCTGAGCTGACAACCTAGGCTAGAGCAGGCCTGAGACAGCAAACTCCAAGGGAGTGGAGCAAAGCCCAGGAGTGCTGAGTGACCTTCTGGAACACGGAGTGACCAATGGGGTAATAGAACCGTGGCACTGACTGTACTACAAGGAACAAGCGTCTGAGCCTTGGATTCATTGGCACGGAGAAGATTAATCAACAGAATCACGGACAGCCCCAACCACACCTATTAGAAGAAAAGATGAATAGAAAAGGTAAGAACACACACAACACAACAAAGAGCAAAACGACACCAGTAAAACCTAAACACCCTACAACAGCAAGACTTGAAAAACCAAATATAGATGAAGCAGAAGAAGGTGACCTAAAATATAACTTCCGGAGAATGTCTGGAACTCTTAAAGAGGAAATGAAAAATTCCCTCAAAGAAATGGAGGAAAAGACAAACAAAAATATTGGAAGACATCAGCAAATCACTTAAAGAAAACCAAGAGAAACCAATAAAACATATGAAAAAACTATTCAAGACATAAAAACTGAAATAGAGACAATAAAAAAAACACAAGCCGAGGGACTTATAGAAACAGGAATCATGAGAAAACTATCAGGAACCACAAACGCAAGCATAAACAGCAGAATACCAGAGATGGGAGAGAGAATCACGAGCACTGAAGATACAATAGAGGAAATAGACTCATCAGTCAAAGAAAACATTAAACCTAACAAAAGGTTAACACAAAATATCCAGGAAATATGGGACATCAAGAAAGGAACAAACCAAAGAATAATAGATATAGAAGGAGAAGACATTTTACTCAAAAGCACAGAAAATACATCTAACACAATCAAAAAAGAAAACTTTCCCAACCTAAAAAGATATGCCTATGAAGATACAAGAAGCTTACAGAACACCAAATAAACTGGATCCAAAAAAAGTACCCTCTTCACATAAAAATCCAAACACCAAACATACAGAATAAAGAAAGAGCTGCAAAGGAAAAAGGCCAAGTAACATATAAAGGCAGACCTATCTGAATTACACCTGACTTTGCATTGGAGACAATGAAAACCAGAAGGTCATGGTCAAGCATTATGCAGAAATTAAGAGACTATGGATTCCAGCCCTGACTATTACACCCAGCAAAACTTTCAATCATCATAAATGGACAAAACAAGATATTCCATGACAAAACCAGATTTAACTAATATCTAGCCACAAACCCAGGCCTACATAACATACTAGAAGGAAAAGTCCAACCCAAAGAAGTTGGTTACATCAACAAACACAGACAATAGATGATCTCAGAGCAGTAAATACCAAAGAAGAAAAAAACACAAAAATTAACATCACCAAGAATGAACACTAAATTATCAGGAGATAACAATCACTGTTCTTCAATATCCCATAATATAAATGAACTCAACTCACCTATAAAAAGGCACAGACTAACAGATTGGATAGAAAAACAGAATCCATCCTTCTTCTGCATACAAGAAACACACCTCAATCTCAAAGACAGACATCATTTCAGAGTAAAGAGTTGGGATAAAAATTTTCCAATCAAATGGTCCTAAGAAAAGAGCTGGTGTAGCTAACCTAATATCTAACAAAATAGACTTCAACCTAAAATCAATCAAAAGAGACAAAAAAGGACCTTTTATATTAGTCACAGGAAAAATCCGTCAAGAAGAAATCTCAATACTGAACTTCTATGCCCCAAATACAAGAGCACACTCATATGTAAAATAAACACTTTTAAAGCTTAAATCATACATTAAACCCCACACACTAATAATGGGAGGCTTCAACACTCCCCTCTTACCACTGGACAGGTCAGCCAGACGAAAAATTAACAGAGAAATAAGGGAACTAACAGATGTTATGACTCAAATGGATTTAACAGACATCTATAGAATATCTATCCAAATATAAAAAATATATCTTCTTATCAGTACCTCAAGGACCCTTCTCAAAAATTGGCCATATACTCAGTAAAAAACAAACCTCAACAAATACAAAAAAAAATGGAATAATCCCATATATCTTATCAAATGACCATTGTTTGAATCTAGAATTCAACAGCAAAACTGATTCCAGAAAACCCACAAACACATGGAAATTAAGCAATACTCACCTGAATCATTAATAGCTCAAAGAAGAAATAAAGGAAAAAATTAAGATTTCCTAAAATTCAATAAAAATGATCACCCAAAATACCCAA
>NW_004950420.1:0-636 GCF_000317375.1 Microtus ochrogaster
ACAAAAAGCAGGCCTGCTCCCCTCATCACTACATAAATCATCCAGAAAATGTTTCCCAAGAGAAAGAATAAATTGACCTATTGATAGATCACATTTCCAACAGCATAAAATGTAGTAAATCTTTCTGCTATTCTCTACAGACATATAATTCAAATGGTCTTTTTGTAATCCCAGGCCAGTTAAAGATTAAGGCTGGCTTTGGAGTTGGAGTGTGGCTCTCTCCTTCTCCAAACCTAAGCATTCTTATTAAAGTGAAATCTAAAATCTCTGTCTCATGTCAAAAAAGTCACCTGATATGGGACAAAAGAAAAAATATTTAAGGATTACTTTATTGCCACTCATTTCTTAATCCTTTGGTTTTATATTAACTCTTAAACAGCTTTTCTTAAAGCACAAATTTTATTACATAATATATAAGTGTATATCCTAAATTTTCTGTCATATAGAACACTAACTAATTCTAGAAAAAGTTACATCTACCTTCCTGTACATGATTTCAGGTTTGAGTCTCTATCACTTTTCTGCAATGAACCATGAGCATGCATAACAGTGATCTCTGAAGTCTCCAAAAGAAGGATGGGGATCCACAATGATGATTCCTCCAGGACTATTACAGCACCATTAATCTGAAAAACA
>NW_004950420.1:2051-2954 GCF_000317375.1 Microtus ochrogaster
TTGTAGTCATATTAGGTATGTTTTCAAGGTTAAAAGAAGATATATTTTATTGAGACAGGTCATCTTCAAAAACTCCAGTGAACTACAGAACATGGCATTAAAGATGTTTTAATAATATTGTTGTTGTTGTTGTTGTTTTTAATGACAATGAGATATGTTTGCTCCTGGCAGCACCAATTTACTTTGGAGAAGATTATGGTCATCAAAGAAACTCCACAGGGCGTTTACTTTCTTTGTGACAAAAGTAAGCCACTAGGCAAGAGCGTGCTCTTGCCTCAATTGCTGACCACATGCTGTCCAAATGGAAGAAGTGCTACACAGAAGAGTGACTACTAAACCTTGCCTAGACAAGGAGGGAGAATCCTTCAAAAATCCTGCTTCACAGAAAAGTCTGTCAAATATTCTAGGCATGTAGGCCAAAGATGGGTGTGCTAACACTGCAGAGGATCCATGGGTGACTATACAGGCAGCCAGCTCTTTCTGTCATTTCTCACATTTTTTGGAAGTTGCTTGTTTGCACTGCCTGCCTACTCGGTTAATATTATTTCCTTCCCGGGTCTCTTGGGAAATTGAAGACTAGATAGTTACAGTTATATATTCTCTTGTTTACCAGAGGCAGAAAGGAAGCTCTCTAAAGAGGTGTAAAGCACATAAGGTTGAGAGACATCCAAAGATATTTTTGGATGGTAATGCAAGTTAGGTTAGAAAGCAAATTAGGTTCAAGACTTTGGACTCACCAAGATAGGATAGACTGGTCCCCAACCTTGGCATATTGTGAAATTATGGAAACTTAGGAAGATAGTGGATAACAGGGAATTCCCTGGGGCTATGTCAGGAAAGGGCTATCTAAGTTTATTCTCTCTCTCTCTCTCTCTCTCTCTCTCTCTCTCTCTCTCTCTCTCT
>NW_004950420.1:5129-5970 GCF_000317375.1 Microtus ochrogaster
CTCAAGAAGTTTGTGCAGCCTTGGACCTCACAGAGGCTTAGCATATATCTTTTGTGATTGAATGAATGTTGAATGGAGGAAATGAACAAACTCTACTGCATCAATGTTCTCTTTCCTATTCGCAAATGTCACAATCAATTAGGAAAAGGAACATTCCTGGCTTACAAACTCTCATTCCCTCCACAGTACACAATCTTGCCCACTCCTGGAAGTGTCTCCTGGGCCATGACCTCTTGGTTTTACCCTGATTGGAGAAATAAACCTCCTCAGCCAAGAATTGAGCCTTTTTCTCAGTGCCAGAGAGGTTTCAAAATCAGGTGGAATTCATCATGATGTCAACAAGGTCATCCAGCCAGATGATGAGGGGGGAAAAGGGGGATTGCCCAGGGCATTGTGTGTGTTTATCTATGAGGCCACCATTTGGCAACTCCCTCCTCTCCGTTCCAGTACTTCACCTACCCCAACCCTGCAGAAGGAAAGGCTATTTAAGGGCAGTTGGAATTCAGGAAAAACAAGACAAACCCTTGAAGAAGAAGTTGCAGCAGCACCTGAGAGGTAAATGCCCAGAATCTCCTGCCCTGTGCATGTGAGTGATTGTGCAGGTGCATGTATGTGTGTGCTCATGGACATGCCTGTGCATGTGAACCACCATCACGTAAACATGTAAAAGACAGTATTTGTGTACAAGTATGTTGTATGGGTTTGTGAGGATGCTGAGCAAGAATTCAAGAGCATGTATATGTACATGCAATCTACACAGGGTTAGAAAGGCTTGCCAAGAGAATGTGCAGCTTTAGTTCGGGACAGAAACTGTTGGGGATCAGATTCCATGGATGGAGTT
>NW_004950421.1:0-5075 GCF_000317375.1 Microtus ochrogaster
TTGTAGACCAGGCTGGTCTCGAACTCACAGAGATCCGCCTGCCTCTGCCTCCCGAGTGCTGGGATTAAAGGCGTGCGCCACCACTGCCCGGCCACCTGTGGGTTTTTAATTTAAAAACTTTTCACTTTAAGTGAAATTAAAACTTCACCACATAAGTGTCATTTGATGCATTTCATATACTAGGTGTTCAGATGTAGCTCACGGATATCCCCATCCATAGAGGAAGATTGTCCTGACCATCATGCAGCATTCTGTACGGAGCACTCATGTGTTACCAGTATTTAGTATTAGCTCCTGAGTTTGTCATTTCTTCATAGGCAACAGGATTTTTAGGGAAGAAGACACATTTTCCCTCCTGAAAGGCAAATTTCTTATGAGATGATTGGCACAGAAAATAACCAAGTGATTACAAGAAATTGGTGTAATGAGTTCCATTTGTAATTGAGATCAGCACAGTTAGTAATAGGACATTTACAAGAAGACTAGGTACTTACTTCTGTGCTTGCATTTCATGACTGCACAAGGTTTGCTTGGATGCAGTATGTGTGTCTTTGGTCGCCACATCCACAATACACCTTGTTACTTTGAGATGGCGTAACTCACATGGAAGGTGATGAAAGACTGCCCGAGATTCCTAAAATTAACCAAGTCAACATGTTTCAGAGTAAAGAACATTCTGTTTTTCAGAAAGTCATATTATTCATCAGGGCAAAGTGGAGTCCATTACTTTTAAAGCAGTTTTATGTGTTGCCTACGTGCCCAAAGTTTACAAGATAGTATTCCAATGTGACTAACTGAAAGTATTTTTTAAATATTTATAATCATTGTAAAAAGGGGAACTAAATATATTTTGAGTAATTTCAGAATAAAGTATGTTTTTAATAATCCATAAAAATGTCACTTGCCAATAGATTAACTTATTCTTTTCAGAAGAGGCATGAAATCAAGTCAGGTCCTGGTAACCAAAGTTTGTGTGAGTAAGTTAGATCTTGCAAAATACAGGAAGTTTATTATAAGTGATTGTTTTGCCTTCTTTCAATTGCCCAGTCTTTATTATTTCTTTGAAATAATTTTTCTATGTCTGACTGTTTTCTGGTACTATTTCATGTCCACAACACATCACCAATATCACCAATCTAATCAGCAGCCCAGGAAAAGTCAAGCGTAGAGTGCCTTAGCAGATGTAACTGCACAGCACAGTTATTGCTAACTTTGGTGTCTAATCCTTTGGTGTCCTGCCTCCAAATGCTTTCAGTTTATTATTTTTGTGGAAGAGACAAATCATTTCATAAAATCTACTTGATATATATACTTGGAAGAAATATTAAATAAATCTTTATGGTTGTGGTCAGTAAAGTAACTTTTAAATATAATTTGGAAACTTATCATTTGTTCATACCAACATCATCAACTTTACCTTCTCCCTCCTTGAGCGTATTACTATGTGTATGTTTATGAAGAATATTTGTTAGAAGTTTGTAAGCCAGGTTGTCAGGATGGATCCTGTAGCCACTGTTTGACCCTCGTGTACCCTTAATAACTTTGTGACATATTGTATATTTTGTATAATACAGATGATAATGAAATCATATTTTCTTTAGATATATTTATTTTTACTTTATGAATATGAATATTTGTCTGCTTGTATTTACATTACATGAGTGTTGGGCACCTGGAGAGGCCAGAAGAAAAACATCAAATGCCCAGGAACTGGAGTTACAGATGGTTATGAGCTGGAATATGGCTTCTGAGAATAATCTCAGATTCTGTAAGAGCACCCATTACTCTTAACCATTAAGGCACTAGTCCTCCAGCTTCAAAGATTATTTTGAGTTTATTAAGATGACAAAATAAGGTAGTACCAGACCATGAAGAATGAGTTGATTGAATGTGAGGTCAGTTCCCCTCCTTCTGTTGAACATGCAAGGGGTCTTAGCTCACCTCTGCTGCTCTAGTAGTGTTTCCATGTCCACTAAGGTCTTACAATTTTATTGTATATTTGTGTCTTTAATGTTATTGTGTATTAACTACTAGAAAACTCAAAGGTAAAGAAAGTATACTTAATTATCTCTGAGAGTCCATAATTTAGTATGACTCTATCTCTTATATATTTGCTTATGCTGTTATACAGATGCTGCATGACATTTGCTGCATCCCGATACATTCACCATGACTTGACAATGTCATAAACAAAAATGCACCGAATATATCTGACCTTCTGAACACCCTAACTTAACCAAAACATACACTAAAAATGCTGGCTGTTCATACTTGTGATTGTTTGGCTTAGTATGGACTATGACAATATACTCTGTCCAGTACATTACTAGACATATTATATAGTATGTCAAAGCACAGCTTTTTTGGTCTAAATATTGTGAAGTCATATATCATAAATCATATTGGGGACCAAAAGTAAGCACAATATTAAGGACTATAAACATGGTAATGTTTATCATGAGCGAAGAGATAAGGAAGAAACACACCACAATGATTCCTTTTATTAAATTACTTCTAAAGCTTATTGTTTTTATTTTAGTTTGGATTTTTGGTTTGCAATCCTGAGGAATGAATCCAGGGCTTGACATCTTAAACATACACATTCTGACAAGTTGCATCAATTAATTTTCATAAGAGTCTCAGTTGACTTTTATAATTAAATTTTAAGTCAAGGATATTGGTAGGCTTGGCATTTGTTTTCCATACTAAAATTTATAATTTTCATTTGGACTTTATAAAGACACATTTGAAAAAAGAAGCTAATCTGTGCCTTTATCTCATGCATAATGGATAATCATTGCAGCAGACACTGTTTTAGTAGATATTATTGTAGGAGACATGTAAGATCCTTGACTAGAAGGAACCTGAACAGACTGTGAGGACAGTGAGTATAAATCTTAAACAGTGGTGGAACTGTAAACTTTGTGTCTCAGGTTCCTTCACTGTTACTGACTGCTGTTGTTATCCTGATAAAAGAAACTTCAGGAGAAAAGTCTTTTTCAGCTCCCAGTTCCAGGTAGCAGAAAACTAGCACAGGCAGAAACCTAGGACAACAGGTCACAATATATCCACAATGCAAGCAGAGATCAATGGATTAACACACACACGCATATATTCTCAGCCCATGTGATGTATTTTTGTACCGGCCTGGATCTCATTCAGAAAATGGCTACCCCCAGAGTGGGTGGGCCTTCCCATTTCTGTTACCTTATTCGAGATAACCTCCACAAATACATCTGTAGAACAACCTCATCTAGAAGATTCACTATTGAGAGTCTTTTCCCAGTAATTACAGAATGATAATACTTACAATAACTTTTATGATATTTTCTTACTTCCACATACACACCATATTAAAAAGTAGTCAGACATGTGTCTACCAGACACACACACACACATTTGATGTTTAGTCATTTGAAATAATTAATTCCCAACACACACCCACACACACAAAAGAAAAAGAAAGCATGATTTTACTGTGTGGCCATAACTACTTCTTTTAAAGCTGGTAAACTTATAAATCAGTACAAAATTTTTCAAACGAGTTTATAATAAAGCATGACTTTATTGAAAGACTTAAATTTATTCATCACTCTTCTGTGGTGGAATTCTAAGAAGATCCAATCCAATGCCCACGTAAGTAGTGCTCATTTCCAAAATGCAGATGAAGCATAAGTTAATTAAATTATTAACTAAATTTATTAATTAAATAAATTCCAAGCAATAACAGTAAAGATAATTTGAATAGAAATGTGTATCCCTGCAAATATGCTAGATACTTAACTGGTGGCTTTTTTCACCTGTCTGAAGGGAGAGAGATGTAAGTGGGTTAGTCATCCCTTGCCTTGGGAAGTACTATTAGGCTTGTTGTCTTCTGGACATTCGTGTAGGGCAGAAAAGGGACATCGTGATACAAAATCTTGTGTCAAAAATACACCATCCAATGAATTCATTGTAACAATATGCTTTCAGGAGTTGATTTCATTTTATTCATGATAATGGCTAGGAATTTGAAACTGCAGAAAAGTCAAATTAATTCCACTCATGAAACCACCCTCTCAGAAACTGCCCCCTGCCTCTGTGTGTAAATAGACCAATAAGGCTGCAGAATCTACAGGTGTGACAGAAATGTAGCCATTAAGGAATGAAATACTTGAAATTACTTTAAAAAGTATAAATTTGAGAGTTAAATGTTAACAATGATGCACCACTCCTCAGACATTCATATAGGTAACTGTAGTTGGATGCTTTCCTATCCAACTCAATTACTTACATGTATTGGCAGATTTTCATTTACATTCCATGTTTGAATTCTCAGAATGTATTGATATAGGAAAATAATGTGAAATTCAAAAATTCCAAAAGCTTATGGATTCTGAAGACATGACAAAGAATACTAACTTAACAAGTGTTGGCAGAGACTGCTTGTTCATTTCCCGGCTCCTCAGACCTGAATAATCACACAGAATCAACACTGTTTGACCTATTATCTCAGGCTTCTTATTAACTAACTCTTACATCTTAAATCAATGCACTTCTATTAATCTGTGTATTGCAATGAGGCTATGGCCTCCCAGTAAGGTTCTGAAGGCAGATTATGTCTCCTTTAGCCACTTTTTGGTACCTTCCTGCTGCCCAACTACTGATTATATCATAATTAGACTTATGCTAATGGTTTACTATCAGTATCAATGTTGTTATTTAAAACCATGAATTCAAAAATCATTAGATATTCTTGATATATGAAGTGCTCTTCTACTTCATTTTAGAAAGTGCTACACAATCAAACTATAAAGAAAAGACATATATGTAGACAGAGACTGCACATTCCCGACCGCCAACCCCAAATAATCACACAGAAACTATTTTAATAAGAACCCTGTCTGGCCAGGGACTCACGCATATTTATTACTAACTCTTTCATCTTAAATTAACCTATTTCTATTTGTCTACATATTGCCACGTGGCCATAGCATTACCTCATTTTCTACATATTCTGTTTTCCCTGTAACTGGCTGGTGTCCCCTCGATTCTGACTTCTCTCTCTCTCTCTCTCTCTCTCTCTCTCTCTCTCT
>NW_004950421.1:5175-5966 GCF_000317375.1 Microtus ochrogaster
TATATATATATATATATATATATATATATATATTTGGATTTCCCAGCTGGCTATTTTCTGCCTTGCCATAGGCAAAAAGCAGTTTCTTTATTAACCAATGGTAGTAGTAAGACATATTCACAGCATACAAAGGGAAATCCCATATCACATGATCTTTGTCTGCAAGTCTATAAAATGTGGCCTAGTACATCATGAATGTAATTGTGTGTGTGTGTGTGTGTGTGTGAAGGATTTTTTTATAATATGCTGGAGACATGTTTGTACTTGATCAGTGTATTCTCAAATGAAAACATAATTTATTACAATATTGAAGGTGAGCATGATTTTATGATTATTTGGTCAGATTCCATGAGGAAACAGATTTCTGAGAGAGCATGCAAGTGACAATTGCAATATTAGTGTCCTTAGCCTACTGCTGAAGTTCTTTTGCACAGTTTTAGCACCAACCTTCACAAATATTTAGTCAAAGGACCTGTTGTTTTCCTGGCTATAATGCTAAAAATCAAGCTGTGTATGCTCAGACTTTTTTTTTCAGATTACTCCTAATTCACCTAATTTTTTTCAGATTACTTCATAGCAATCCAGGCTGCAAAAGTGAATGTCATGAAAGTGTCATCCTAAGGCAGAAGTTCTTTGGTCAAATGACCCTTTGACAGGGGTAGCTCAAGACCATCAGAAAACAGAGATATTCACATTATGATGTGGGAATGATTTCTTATTAATAAAGAAACTGCCTAGGCCCATTTCATAGGCCAACCCTTAGGTAGGCAGAGAAAACAGAACAGGAGGCT
>NW_004950422.1:0-483 GCF_000317375.1 Microtus ochrogaster
AGTTATATGTGCTAGATAATACATAAATTAAAACTTTCATTCATTTTTCCCATTTCAATAGAAAACATTCTTTTAATATTTTATTCACTTATATTCCCTTATATAAAAATGAATTTTAAAATTGGCCTTAATTACTTACTAATTTTCAAATTGACTCTTAATATGTTAAGTATTTCAATAAATTCTGGTTTATTAATTCTTTCATATATTTTGTTGAACATATCAGTTTAATGGCTTTTAGATGCCTTTCTAGTCTGTTGATAATATTAAATTAGTATTTTTAAAATAGTTTTCTATAGTGATTTAATTGTTATCAGCTTTGTTATGAGATAGTTATTTTATGGCTAGTTGGTTGTCCCCATCTTGCTCCTTGTAAACATAAACTTGCCTCTTGGTTTGTGTAGGTTATGAGTATCATATCTAATTGGACAGCTAACTGCAGTTGCATATACATATGTGAATGTTAGAATTATTACAAAATTA
>NW_004950422.1:1433-3310 GCF_000317375.1 Microtus ochrogaster
TCTTTCATTTCAGATTTAAGATAAAGGGGTCACGTGTGACCATTTCCTGAAGAGTAGCCCCTCGAGGACTTCTGTAGACTTAGGTGATGGTTACACAGGTAGAGTTTTCTCCAGAAACCTTATCATGCACCTGGCTCATTGACACTACTGGGCTAATGCGTCCGAGTGTCTAAAATGGAGTGTTTTGTGAGGAACAGTAGATGTTGGGATATGACTATATTGTGTCACATTTTTCCATCCACAGTCAATTTCATAAAATTGTACGGGAGAACTTTATTTCACAAATGATACTAAGAAGGCCAGAGCTTTGTCTTGACCTCCCAGCGAACGAACAATATGGTTAGAACCAAATACCATGTCTCTGACTTTGTAGTTCCCACCTCACCGAGGCATTTTTAATTTTAGTTTTAATTTCTGGCACATTTTAATTGTTATTACTCCAAATACTGATTTTGTGTATATATGTGCCTGTATGTGCAGATTAATTGATGGTTATAGGAGAAAATAGAATAGGATATAATTTTAAAAGTTTTCCATTTAACTATAAAACACTGGTTCTCCTGTGGGTTGCAACCCCTTTGTCAAAGCTTTTTCTCCAAAAAATTTACATTATGATTCAGAACAGTAGCAAAATCACAGTTATGTGGCAGCAACTAAAATAATTTTATGGTTGGGGTCACCATAAATTGAGAAACCTTATTAAAGGGTCACAGCATTAGGAAGGTTGAGAACCACAATTATAATACTAATATCATTTCCTTATGTAAATAATTATTCCCAGCTTTATCTGCCATGTAATTTGCTGTTCATTAGGTTTCTTGTATAGTAGAACATCACTGAAATAAATGTAAATATGTTAACCATTTTATTATTTTAGTATTGCATAATTTATTATATATTCAATGATAAATTTTATATATTTGTCTATAGTTGTACTTAAACTGGATATTTGAAAAGCTTTTGTCAAATTTAAAAGTTGATGGGAAACTTAAGTGTTTTGTTTATAGTACATTTTACAAAAATGATTTCTCTGATTTTTAAAAACCAGTCCATCTATTTTGATGAACCAAATCCAGCACGACCAAAAGGTACAAGCCCAGAGAAGTTACCGGACTGGGTAGTGGGCGAGCTGGAGCCAGGCGAACACAGACTGAGTGAGTCATGGCAGTTCTCTTCTGGAGAAGAGAGCACGGTGGTGCTGTCAGCAAGTGCTGTCCAAAGGTATGCCGCGGAGTTGAGTCTCAAGTTTGGAAATTTTACTCTGCTTTTGCAACTGGCTATGTTGGAGTTTTTTCTTATTGAGCATAAGGTTTTGCTTTACATTGTATTTTAATAATGTTGAGGGCTGTGAATAGATATTAGGTAAGTAAAAATAACAGGTTCTAAGAATTTACTACTTATTTAAGAAGATTATGTTACATTTTAAGTAGTTTTATGAATATCTGTTAACTCTCTTTCTGTGTATTTTTGTGTGTATTTCCTTGTTTGAAAAGTGTACCTGGTTACATGTTTCCTTTATGACAATGCAAAGAGCATTGCCAGTGATGTCATCAGAATGTGATACTCTGCACATCCAGGTTGCATCTTCTGCTGGCATATCTCTCCCCCACATCACTGACTTGTACTCACTATTTCATTTTATAAAATAAGAATATAAACGTGACCCATTCAACTACTTTTTCAGTAGAGGATTAAGCCTACATAGTGTTTTTAGTACAAATAAAAATAAACTTCTAAGTTATAAAAATATACCAAAAGGCTGTTATTATTGAAGTATAACTTTTTATTTTTAAACATAGCGGACAATGAGGACTACTGAGAACTCAAGAACAATGGCAATGGGTTTTTGATCCTACTGCACGTGCTGGCTTTGGGGG
>NW_004950422.1:4890-5965 GCF_000317375.1 Microtus ochrogaster
TTTTCTATTGCCTGCTTAAGCTGCCTGGATGTGATTTATAACTTGCTTTACATGAGAGAAGTTCACAGATGGTTTTGGTGCACTAGTCATATGGGATTTTGCAAATACTGTGAAGATTAAAGTGTGCATAAAAGGATTCAGGACAGGAAATATGTGACGTTAGCAGGAGTCTTTTTCTTCTTTGGACCACAAGATAAAGTTTGAGAAAAATACAGTGAAAATATTCTTTGAAAAATAGATTTGGTTTTAATTTTTATTTGTTTATATGTGTGTATCTGTGTTGAATATATAATGTGTATGGGGTTGCCCTGGACTCCAGAAGAGGGAGATGGATTCGGAGCTGGAGTTACAGGCAGTTGTGAGCCGCCCAACTTGGGTACTGGGATCCAAACTAGAGTCCCCTGGAAGATCAGCAAGCACTCTAAACAGTTGAACTTTCTTTCCAACCTCAGTGGAAATAATATTTACATGTCAATCAGTCACTTTACTGGAAAAGGAAAACATAATAAAGTTCACGTTAAAAATCATTTGTTGGCTGGGCGGTGGTGGTGCACGCCTTTAATCCCAGCAATCAGGAGGCAGAGGCAGGCAGATCTCTGTGAGCTGGAGGCCAGCCTGGTCTACAGAGAGTTCCAGGACAGTTAGGGCTACACAGAGAAACTCTGTCTTGAAAAACAAAACAAAACAAAGTGTTTTTGTTCACCGTGTTAGCTATATATATATTTTTCATTATAGGGACAAAATATTTAATAAAAACAATCTAAGGAGGTAGGGCTTGTTCTAGATCACACTCTGAGGGAACAGAGCTCATCATTTCAGGCTAGGTGTGGTAGCAAGTGCCTGATGACACTGTGCCTGCAGTTACGGAGCGAAGGAAGATGAACGCTGATGCCCACCTGGCTTCCCACTTTCCCTTTTCGCTCAGCTCAACACCCCAGTCCATGGATGTACTGCACACATTCAGGTGGAGCTTCTTTCCCCAGTGAAGCTTCTCTGGAAATATTCTTACAGATATGCCCAGAATTGTATCTCCTGCGTATTCCAAATCTCATCCACCTAATAGTGAAAATTAGCC
>NW_004950423.1:0-548 GCF_000317375.1 Microtus ochrogaster
TTGAAATTTGGGCACTTTCTTGATTGTTGTAGGGTTATTCTTATGAATGGCAATAAAATAACAAATATGGATAGTATATGACTTTCATGTTTAACTTTTAGTTTCCTCCATGAATACCTCTAATTATAAGTATACGTCATCAGCTTTTCCATAGTATGTGAAGATTAATAGAAAAAAAATAATGTATCTGTCTCATATTTCTTAACTGAGAGGAAAAGGACACATTCCCTAGACTCCTGCATATAGCATCATTAGTGTTAAATACTCCTGAGAGTGCAAATGAAAAACTCACACTCTCAAAATCCTGTGTGAAAATGGATTTTGTAACACACATGATGAATCTGGACCAAGGTAAGTGACTTTCCAATATTCTAGTGAGGATCTAATGGAAGTCATTATATATGAAATGTATATCTGCTATAAATTCTCTGAATTCTTATTTCAATTTCAGCCAGGTGAGTTAAGCTCCTACCTTTATCAACATGTGAAATAGAGTAAAATGCATATGAAAGTTTCCTTCTCAGTTTGTAATATTCTAATAAAGGTCT
>NW_004950423.1:1932-3344 GCF_000317375.1 Microtus ochrogaster
TTTAATTAATCATGTTTCATGCCTGCAGCATATTAGTTATACTAATGTCATGACCAGTGTCTGACATATACTAGGAACTTTTGAAGAATAAGATATTTAGGAGCTTTATTGAAGGAATACTTTGCAATATAAATTGATAAAATAAAATTAAAAAATATATGATATCTCTCATTGGAATGGGGCACTGTCAAGTAAGTTTAGACAGATGATATTAGAATATTAAATATATTAAAGTAATAAATATTTTATATTTTATTGAAAATCCTTTATGAAAGTTGATGATTTTGCCATGAATGTAGTATGATAGAAATGAATTTTTTCTCAATGGTAGCTAAATATAAAATGCTGTAGAACATGATTAATTTATGTTTATAGAGAATTAGTTTATCTATGTCTGCACTTATCACACCCTCTGTACTTGTTATTCTTTTCAAAAGTATCACGTTCAGCAAAGATTGACTTCAAATTTGCATCCATTTTCCAAGGCATTATAAGTGCTAGAATTACAAGTAGGTATCACTTTATTTAGCCTATAGAGAATCCATATGCCTGTAGTCCAAATGAATAAATATTTTAATAAATATGTATGTTGTGCAAATATGCAGATTTGTCTATAATATTTATCTTACTTAATTCAACCCCAAAATGTTTTCATTGTCTAAGGCAATTCATAAAGAGTGATGTTTGAATACATCCAACAAATTGAGACTTCAGTTAATGTCCACGTGGTAATTGTGTATGAAGTATTTAAAGTATACTCAATTTCAGAACTATCTTTACAGATCACTCATGTAATTATATTTCCTGAGATTCATTTCTTCTTCAAAATGCCAAAATGCTTCATATTTGCAACTGAATTTCTGTAATGGCTCAGTGACATACTGATGTGACCAAAAATATCCCAATATAAGTCTTCATAGATTTATTTTAATTCGGTGATAATTTTATGAGATTCAAGTTCTTTCTGACCCTCGCAGCAATTGAAAGGCTGCACATATTTTCATTTCCAGTGAGTGGTTATGCCTAGGTTAAACACCTTTTCTGTGTAACTGTGAAGGTATTGTACCTCCTTTACACATTAAAAACATGACATTTGACCTCACATCACTAACAAATGTAACTTTGACTTTTTTACATTTTTGTAAGCAACATTGCTTAAAAGATAGTTATTAAAGCATTGTTATATGAAGTTTCCCAGCTGGAATCTGAGCATATAACTCAATGAAACGAACTACACATTTTATGTATTTAATTTCAACAGGGCAAAGTATCTCTTTCAAAATTAGTTTATATGTGTATATCTGATAAATACTACTTTGGTAAATTTTTGGTTTTGACTTGATACATATTATATAAAATTAAAACAATTACAAAGTAAATAAACATATACGTAAATTAAGCACATATATATA
>NW_004950423.1:4624-5954 GCF_000317375.1 Microtus ochrogaster
ACTGCTCAAATTGTTCTGGCCTTGAGACTGCCCTTCTGTGGGCCCAATTTGATTGACCATTACTGCTGTGACTTGCAGCCCTTGTTGAAACTTGCCTGCATGGACACATATATGATAAACCTGCTCTTAGTGTCGAACAGTGGGGCAATCTGCTCAAGCAGTTTTGTTCTTTTGATGATCTCATATTTTGTCATCTTACACTCTCTGCGAAACCATAGTGCAGAAGGGAGGAAAAAGGCTCTCTCTACTTGCACTTCTCATATCATAGTAGTTATCCTATTCTTTGGTCCCTGCATATTCATATATGCACGACCACCAACCACTTTTCCTATGGACAAGATGGTAGCAGTATTTTATACAATTGGAACACCCTTTCTCAACCCACTCATCTATACACTAAGGAATGCAGAAGTAAAAAATGCCATGAAAAAGTTATGGCATGTTAAAATTATGACTGAATGAATCCAGATATCAAATATTACCATTTCTGAATATTGTAGCTATATGTTATAGCATATTGCTTTCTGTGTTCTTACTACTCCTGATTAAATAAAGAAAAAAATCAGAAAAAATATATTACTCTTTTATGTATTAAATACAAATTGAAAAATGAGGATGGCAATAATTAGCCAGAGAATGAATATAGAGTTTTAAATTAACTAAAAGCAATCAGACAGTTATTCCACTACTGCCACTAGTCAGGAAAGGGACAATTTGAAAAGATTAGTTCGTGATATATGGAAAATACATAACAAAAGAAAAATTTGGTGGCATTGATAATCAGTTACCAGGAATATAGAAAAAGTATTAAAATTCAAATAGTCATTTCCTTCCATGTTTTATGTAACTACACAGGACAGAATAATACTAGTTAGGTATATATCCAATAAAATTTATATTTAAAAATTACATATTCTAAGATAATGTTCCTAATCAATAGCTATAATAAATTCCTAGGCTATTGTGTGCCATTGCTAGACAGAGTGTAGGTTATCTCATAAAACTTGTGTATCATTATTCTTTCTACTTTTTTCTTCCTTCTCAGCAGGTAGTCCCCAATTTTTAAAAGTGGCCAGACTTTGAACAAAATCTAGTATATTAGATTTCCTCTCTGCTTCCTTTGTTTATCTGTCTGTTTTGCTTATTTTTCTGGTAATATCCTGATAGCTTTTCTCAAATCTTATGCCTGGGTCTTCTTTTCCATGAATGTTTAAATTTGGCAATATTTCTATAAATTATGCAGTAGCCATATGCTAACATGCATGTTCAATAAGAAGAAAGATATTTCTCACAACTGTTAAAACTCCTGTAAAACAGTTTTCCATTTTTT
>NW_004950424.1:0-1519 GCF_000317375.1 Microtus ochrogaster
TTTAATTCCAGCCCAGAGAGACTGAGACAGGATCACCAAGACTTCAAGGCCAGCCTGGCCTATATAGAGACCCTGTCTTAACAAATGTATAAAAATCAAAACCTCAAACAAAGCCCTCCAAATTGAAACAAACAAAACAACAACAGAACCTTTAGTCTCAGACCAAGCTGGCCACCTGCCAGTTTTGTAAACAAAGTTTTCCTGGGACACAGGCTATTTCTGAGGGACCATGGCAGAATTTAATAGTCATGACAGGTCCCCTACGGCTCCTAAGCCCTAAAATATTCTCAGCTTGGCTCTTTATACAAAGTTGGCTACTCCCCGAACTGTATGAGCTGTCAGTGACACAGGGTAGAGGCTGTGTTAATTTTGCTGATGGCTGAAGCCCCAAGGCTTAGCATGGTGCCTGGCATATGGTGGAAACTCAATAAATATTTGCTGCTCAATGAATCCAAACCTCAGTTCCCACAACTGCTGGTGTTAAGTCGGTCTTTATCTTAAAATGACAGGATCCTCAGAAAGTCTAGAGTAAATTAATCACAAAAGCTTTCCCTAAATACAAAGAGCAGATTCTTTCATCACGGAATTGCAGCTCTTAATCAGCACAGTGGCTATTAATAAGTAGGCCAGCTTCAAAGCTGAGAAAGTTGGAGGCAAACACCCAGGCCTACAGAGCTGCTGAGATCAAAAGGGATCTTGGAGATTCACGGCAAGGCGGGCCTTAGCTTCGCCCTTACTGCTTCCTTCCATAGGGCCTTGCCTTCACCACTGTCAGATCTTCCACACTGGTGCAGGGGAAATGGCCCAGGCCTCTTGCTTTGTGACAAAGTGCCAGAGCTTTTCTGCCTAGAACGCTCCCTCCTGTTCTCATTTCTCAAGCTTCTCTTCCTAATAATATCACTCTCAATGTTTTTCCTTTGCTTAGGTTGACACATACTATGAGCACTTTCCTCCCTCCGAGGAAGGCGGGCTGGGGTCTTAAGGGCCCCGGCTCTGCAAGGGAACAAGAAAGGATGATGCATGGAGTCTGGGGGGAGGTAGACACTGGAGGACTTGTGCACCTAGGGAGGTGAATCTATGAGAGTTAGAGGGCAGTGATCTCTCTGTTTTATAAGTTCACAAAGGGCTTGGGAACAATAAACATTGGAGGAGGGACAGGGTGACTTTACGTCTGTTTTCAGGGTCTGAACTTCTTAGAGAGTGCTAGTCCTATTTGGTGGAGACTAGACTCCTGTGAAGACAGCTTCTGTACCTAAGCCCCAAAGCAAATAAGGGGTAGAGGGAGGAAGACTCCCCAACTTCATAACTGATTTTTATAAAGGACCCCAAAAGACTTGTGGGCTGGAGCTCGCAATTCAGTGTGAAATCCTATTGATTCTTGGACACGGAGCACTTGAGTTACAGTAAAAGTGCAAGAGAGTCGGTGGCTGAGCAGAATTACGATATGATGTGAATACATATGCGGGACCTTGAAACTGTGATGGGCAGTTAAGGTCACGGCAACAGGGCTAGATTGAAC
>NW_004950424.1:2564-5948 GCF_000317375.1 Microtus ochrogaster
AGTGAATCAGGGCTACATTGCTCCCGGGAGAGCTTGGTGAGCAATGATGCTAGAAATAAAGGGAGTCTGAGATGGATCAGTTCTGATAAATGGAGTATTTCCTGTTGTGAAGAAAAACTTACAACAAAAGGTCTACCTACGTCTAAACGCTAGTCAACTCTCCTCCAAATATCTGATTTAGTCAGAGATTTCTGACCTGGTTTGAAGGCATTTTTCAAAAGAGGCAAACTATGACTGCTCTTTCTTTTCTGCATATTTAAACTCTTGACAGTTATAAATAAGTTAAACCTCTCCCTCAAAGTACCAATTATCTCCTTATGTTTGAGAAGGCATGTCTTGCCAGATATGGTATCCTATACAAAACACAAACCAGGAATACAAAGGCAGCCATTGTCTCACTGATGCACCCAGGACTTACTTAGGCAGCTCCAATTAACGCTAATGAGGATTTTGTGCACGAATCCCCTTCCCTCCTGACTAAAGGGAACAGAGACCCCACAACCTCACAGCAGAAAACTTCAAAATACCATTGTAAACACTCACTGACTAAATGCATGGGCTATTCACCTTTGCACAACAGAGGGAAGAGGATTTTCCTTCAATTAAAAGTTTGGGAGCACAATGTTTTCAAAAGGCTTCGTTTAGGCTTCCTGAAACAGGGACAATCACGGACTCCTAACAGGGGTACTGAAAAGCCCCAATAGATGATAACCGCTCTGGACCCAGAAGAATAAGTAGACCTTCCAGAAGGATAGGGCGCAGATGAAAATGCCATTGGGGGAAGTGTGGAGGTGATAGGGCACGCATCCTCAGGACCTTAACTAGCATGGGACGGGGGAGGCAGGAGTGGGCAGGTGGCGATGAGGTAGTGGGGACTTGGAGGCTCACGTCCAGGCCTTTGGCCTTGCTCCAAGAGAATGGAGGAACTCATGATTTCTGATTGGGGATGAACACGTGCTGATCTCCAGTATAGGGACAGAAACCCTCTCTTGCTTTGTCGCCTTTCTACTGATCTGTCTGATGTAGATCTGGTCACCTTGGCCTTTACACTCCAGAATAAACACTACGATGCTTCCTTCTACCTGCAGACTCAAGATGATTTCTTTGTACACATCATCTAGGATCTGTGGTCATGACCTGAACTTACCTTTCCAGCCTCACAGTCAAGCAATGATGTTTCCTACACAAGTCTCGAGCCTTTTCTCTGTACTATTCTGTGTCCTCTAGGCCTTTCCTACCTCTCAGGTAGCCAGGGAACTCTCCATGCTCAGGTCCTGTATCCTCTGCTATGATGCCTTGCTGTCTGGAGCATCTCACAGCTGTCATTGTTAAAATGAAGATGGTCGGCACGCATTGTTTTAGTCCTAGGCACCAAGCTGCATTCTCATGGAGACACATTATACTTCACGGAATCTTCCTGAAAACTCCCAAGGATGCATTGACAGCTATTTATTAAGTAAGAAACAGACTTAGAGCAGTTACTGTTTCATCCAAAGTCAAACAGACACTTGGTACCCGAGCTGGGACTAACTAGGTCTTCTCTACCCTAAAGCCCCTGTTTTTCCTTCATTGCCACATAGTATGATAATGATTGATTTGCATACTCCTTTCTTCTACTAGAAATCTGAGTTCCCTAAGGCGAAGTTCTCTGTTTAACTGGAGATCAATGGTATTTAAGAAGTAAATAAGATTAAATCATTATTTCTTTGAAGTCTGAAAGAATTCTATGGATTGTTTTTGCCAGCACAGAGGCATTTTACCTCCTATGGGCTGGAGTGCACTCAGAGCAGACTATCCCCAGCATCTGGCCCCTTGAACCACCTGGTCCAGGTGAGGTGGAATCTCTTTAAAGAGAGAGTTATGTATATTTTTGAAAATTAGATCAACTGGAAATGAATATTAACTTGACTCGGTCAACTTAGATTAGAAGTATGATTTACAGTAAGAACAGGTATTAGGGATTTACTTTGCTTTTATTTTTGGAGACAGGTTTGCTTTTCTTTGTATTGCCCTGGCTGTCCTAGAACTCACTTTGTAGACCAGGATGGCCTTGAATTTACAGAGATCTGCCTGCCTCTGCCTTCTGAATGCTGGGATTAAAGGCCTGGGCCACCACAGCCCAGCTAGGAACTTACTTTTAAAAAGGTAAATGTGAACTGGGAGTGGTGGTTCATGCCTGTAATCCCAGTATTGGAACCTGGGTTAGGGTGATCATGAGCTGGAGGTCATCTGTGGCTACACAGTGAGTTCTAGGCTAGCCTGTGCTACAGAGTGGAAGATGCCTCAAGAAGCCAAAAATGAACATGAAATATAATGACCAATGCATTGCTTTTGATTTAGACAAAACCGTGGAGCCTTAAGAGCTCACCAAGGGGAGGACCATTCTCAGTGCTGCACAGGGAGACAGGCTTCACCGGCTAATCATGATCCTGCCCACTAGTGCACCTTTAGGAACATTTCTGCATTCTCTGTATAACTGTTGCCCAGATCTTTTCAAAACACATCAAACCAACAAAGGTCACATGAAGAGCAGGCAGAGTTTGCTCTTTCAGTTGAAAGCATTTCTTTAATATTAAAAATGTGGTGAAATCTAGAAACATATTTTAATGATGTCTGAATTCCTGCTACAAAGTCGACAAAGCAAAAAGCTCTAGCGGATCAGCAGAGGCAAGGGCCGTGGAAGCCTCAGTGGGACAGCTTTTTTTTTCTTGACTTCAATGGCACGAAAGATTCACTATTTAAAACGAGAGGAAGAAAAAGTTGCAGATATTGTCATTCTCCATGTTTATCAGCCAGTGGACCAGAGTGTGCGAACCGGTGACTCTGGACTCCAGAGTGTGCGAACCGGTGACTCCGGACTCCAGAGTCTCATTCTTCCTCCTCAGCTCGCACATGCATTTCAAACCAACGGCAGCAGAAACTCTGAGATGTGGGGGGACAGGGGCAGCATTTTATCTGGCATTATACTAACTTTCCCCTACCTCAGTTTTGAGAAAAACTGTTTTTTGTTCTCCTTTTTTTTGATGAGCTGAAATCAATTTTGTTTCCTCTTAGGCTGAGGAAGAATTTTAAAACTAAGACAGGTGAGCTGACGTCCCTGTTCCAAAAGTTGCTTATGTAATGTTTGTCATGTCCAGTGATCCTGGAAATATGAACCGCTGTACTATGAACTTAGTCTAATCTGTACTTTAAATGCCCCTGAAGGTGAAGTAAATGTTTGAAAGAACTGTAACTCTTTAGACTCGTCTGAGGTTTCTTATTTAGTCTACACATGGTATAGCTTGAGTTAGTTTGTGGATCACATATGGTAGCTGGAAGAAGTGAGGGAGGGAAACAAGGAAGCCAGGGTGGCTGGATCAGGATCAGGTGGGAAATTTGGCAAGG
>NW_004950425.1:0-515 GCF_000317375.1 Microtus ochrogaster
TATCTATTCTTCAACTCCATCAAAGAATCCAGAAAGATATAAAATTACCTAAGTAAACAGGAAGTACATGTAAGCATCTTCCAAAACTCTAGAATTGACAGAGACATCTCACTGCCTAGACAGTCACCCAAAGTTCTTCTGTAACATTAGGGCACCCATCTTCAGCCTAAAAGCCCATAGTATCTGACAGACTTTTCCATGAAACAGGGAATTTCAAAGACAGTTCTGCCTATATTGGCAGTTTATCAGTCACTTTCTTCTGTGTTCTGCAGAATGTCTGGCAGACTTTTTCATGAAGCAGGAACCCTGAAGGACTATCTCACCTTCTTTAGGCAAGCTTAGCAGTCATTTTTCTGTGGGTCCTGTATGTCCAGTTTATATAATATACCATCAAGCAGTCCAGGAAGGAACAGTTTCTCTTGGCTAGCAAACTCCATAAGGAGCCTCTTCAATGCCCATCATCCTCTTGAACTAGATTGGTGCCGGCAGGAGCAGATGTGCCTCATTGTTGAGAA
>NW_004950425.1:4478-5948 GCF_000317375.1 Microtus ochrogaster
GGGAGAGGGGAGGGAAGTTGATAGTGGACAATATGAGAAAAGTAGAATGATGTGTGATCCACTTGGCTCTTATGACTCAAGTCTCATCTCCTTGCAGGTCCAGTGCCGTGGCAGACTGGGCTGGCATATTCACAGCCTGGGAAGATATGGTGGAGAAATACGTGAAGTATGTCTGTGCCCTAAAGACTCCAGTCAGGAGGGGTCCATTGGCAGGCAGATTAGGTTTGGGGGGAGGGCATGGGCTCACCCTTGTGGAGTGAGCACAGATCAAAGATAACATGCTAGGCAGGCCAGGAAACAGAGCAGATTGGTCCCATGGATCTCTTCAGAATTAGATAATCCTGCCTCAGACATGGGGAACAAGAATGAGAAAGGGTGATTGAATAAGTGAAGGACACGATGGTCCAAGGGCCAGGTGGGTGGGAGGGGCCCATGGGGAAATATTGTTGTCTACTTGCTGTTGAGCATGTATGTTTTATGTTAGCTCCCACCACCTAGGATTGCCTGGGAAGAGAGTCTCTCTCTTTTTTTTTGCAATCTTTTCTCATTTTACATAGCTATCCCATTTCCTACTCCTACTCCTTCTCCTCCTCCCACTCCCCCTACATTCCCCCATCCATTCCTTAGAGAGGGTAAGCCTTACCATGGGAAGTCAACAAAATCTGACTCATCACTTTGAAGCAAGACTAAGGTCCTCCCTCCTATATCTAGGCAGAACAAGACATCCCTCCAAAAAGAATGGGCTCCAAAAAGCCAGTTCAAGCACTAGGGATAAAACCTGGTCCCACTCCCCGTGGTCCCAAAGACTGCCCAAGCCTCACAACTGTCCCCTATATTCAGTGGGCCTAGTTTCATCCTATGCAGGTTCCCCAGCTTTCAGTCCAGAGTCAGTGAGATCTCACTAGATCAGGTCAGCTGTTTCTGTGGGTATCACCATCACGATCTTGACCCTTTTGCTCATATTATCACTCCTTCCTCTCTTGAACTGGTCTCTGGAAGCTTGGCCCAGTGCTTCACTGTGGATCTCTGCATCTGCTTCCATCAGCTGCTGGATAAAGGTTCTGTGATGACAATTAAGGTAGTCATCAATCTGATTACAGGGGAAGAACAGCATAGATGTCCTCTCCACTGTTGGTTAAAGTCTTAGCTGGGGTCATCCTCGTGGATTCCTGGGAATATGCCTAGTGCCATGCTTTTTGTTAGCCCTTTAATAGCTTCTTCTATCAAGATAACTCTTTCCTTTCTCTCCTCTGTCCTTCCCCCTTCTTGAGCACACTCTCTCACGTTGGAGTAATGTTGTAATAGGAGCGGTGGGGCTGCGTCCCCAGCACCCCGCTGCCCGCAAGGCTAGCTTTACCGGAAACAATTACACGGACACTGTATTCATTTAATCACTGCTTGGCCATTTCTATTCAGCCTCTTCTAGGCTAACTCTCGCACCTGGACTAGCCCATCTCTAATAATCTGCTG
>NW_004950426.1:0-1211 GCF_000317375.1 Microtus ochrogaster
TCTCTGTGAGTTCGAGGCCAGCCTGGTCTACAAGAGCTAGTTCCAGGACAGGCTCCAAAGCCACAGAGAAACCCTGTCTCGAAAAAAAAAAAAAAAGTCTGCCAAAATATATGTTTCCTATTTCCTACTTGAGTTTTTGCTTTATCCTCCATGTCTATTCCATCATTCAAAACAGTATGTTTTTTTTACAGTAGGCACTGGAATATTAATTTTCTTGATGAGAAATGTTCTCCACAGTGACTGAGAATGACTGGACCATGTTTGACATGGGGGCCTGTCAGAGAACCCCCAAGGAGTTTCCTGATGATATCAGGTTGCCTTGTCTGTCTGTTGTTGATCTACATTCATTGGTCCAATGTCTCCTACATATTCCAGAGGGTTGAGACTGCCTATTTTTGCCATTCCCAGAGGAGACATTATTCCTAGGAATTCCTTGTCTACAGTCCCTTCACAGTTGTCCTATTCTACCACAATTAAGACATTTGGCATTTTGGTGTCTCCTCATACCTTTGGAAATCGCTTCTCTTACCCAAGCCTCAGTACTGTAATCAAAATCAAAAGTCTCAACGTTCATTGTATGCAGGATCGGATCCATTCATCCATTGGTGCTGATCTGACCTTTAAAGGTCCAAGTATCTTTTTGCATTCTAAATTGGCATTTTAAAAAAGCCAGAGATTAAATAAGTACTTGTCTAGCTTCTGGGTCTGTTACTCCTGCTTATACAGCCTTAGTTAATCTTTGTAAAAAGTCACTAAAGGGTTCTCTCTGGCCCTGTTTAACTCTGGTGTATGATTCAATTCTTTTTCCTAGTTCTTGAATCCTGTCCAAAGCATTTAAGGCTGCTGTGTGGCATAGAGAAAAGGTGTATTCATCATATATATCCTGGTCCTGTGGGTCTGATAATAGCCCTCACCAAGAATTTGATCTTGAAGCCAGGCGGTGGTTGTGCACACCTTTAATCCCAGCACTCGGGAAGCAGAGGTGGGTGGATCTCTGTGAGTTGGAGGCCAGCCTAGTCTACAAGAGCTAGTTCCAAGACAGGCTCCAAAGCTACAGAGAAACCCTGTTTCAATCCCTCCCCCCAAAAATGAATTTTTTTTTTTTTTTGGTTTTTCAAGACAGGGTTTCTCTGTGGCTTTGGAGCCTGATAGGTTAAAACATAGGTGGGAGGAGTAAACAGAACAGAATGCTGGGAGGAAGAGGAAGTGAG
>NW_004950426.1:2856-3875 GCF_000317375.1 Microtus ochrogaster
TGCAGGCCAGAAGAGGGCACCAGACCTCATTACAGATGGTTGTGAGCCACCATGTGGTTGCTGGGAATTGAACTCAGGACCTCTGGAAGAGCAGGCAATGCTCTTAACCACTGAGCCATCTCTCCAGCCCCTGTCTTATTATTTTTATGCATTTTCATATTCTTTACTTATATTTCTTCAATTCTTACGCCCCTGCCCTGGTAAGAAGTAATTTTGTTGAGGCTGGTCCTCAACATTATTGGAGGAAGGGTGTCACTGTGGAAGCAGGCTTTGAGGTCTCATATTTGCTCAAGATACTGCCCAGTGTGACAGTCCACTTCCTGTTGTCTTCCATCAAGAGGAAAGCAGCACCATGTTTGCCTATATGCCACCATGCTTCCCACCATGATGATAATGGACTGAACCTCTGAAGTGGAAGCCACCACCTCAATTAAGAGTTGCCATGCTCATAGTGTCTCTTCACAGCAATCAAAACCCTAAGACACCTGTTTTTCTGGAAGAATCAGACTCATGAGAATAAGATGTTCCAGGTTTCTTCACAGGCAGAAGTATATTCAGAGTGATTGACAGGACACCAGCCTGCCTGTCTCTCCAAGCCAGGGAATATGTGTTAGGAATATTTTCCTAACCCAAGCTCTCCACCGATGCAAATTCCCAATTAAGCCAAATCAAAACAAGCCAAATTAAGAGATATCCAGGTTTAATGGGAGTCTACACTCTCGGGTGGCCCCGAGAGGGGAACCAGGAAGCTGCGCAAAGGAGCTTCCACCAGGAGGAAGAAAAGGAGACCAGTGTTCCTCTTTTGGGAGTTCACTTAAATATTCTTGTGAGGACCTGGCCTGCTGGGATTTGGAGTCCAGAGTGCTAACTCTCAGGGTTAGTGGGCTAGGATAGATGAGAGGGACTGGGACCTACGCTCCCAACTTAACAATATGGACTGCAATTTCCCTCCTGTTTCTAGGGTCATTGGGTATCATTTAATCTAGACTGTTTCTAGGGTCATTGGGTATTATTTAATC
>NW_004950426.1:5250-5944 GCF_000317375.1 Microtus ochrogaster
TCTTTATTAGCTGGCTGGTGACTTCACTAAATGTTGGGGATCTCATGGTAGCCCTGAGCCTTTCTCAGAATGAGCTTTCTTTTTTTTTTTTTTTTTTTCTGGTACAAAATTTCCCTGTAGCTTTGGAGCCTGTCCTGGAAATAGCTCTTCTAGACTAGGCTGGCCTTGAACTCACAGAGATCTACCTGCCTCTGCCTCCCAAGTGCTGGGATTGAAGGCCTGTTTCACTACCACCCAGCTTCAGGGTGAGCTTTTAAGCACAAAAACATATTCTGGGTTGACATACTTTAGTTAACAAGAATAGTCAGCCAGAAGCAAATTCATTTAGATACTTACCCTGATCTGTGAATGTTGATGGATTAGACCTTTGTTTTCATTTTGTGAGTTTTGCAGCCTGAATGGCACTTCCATCATGAAATCGGTTTTGCTTAGGTCTGGGACCCTGTTACACCTAGCATGAGAAGGGTTAGTCAGGCTTTTGGACACACAACATGATTGGCACTGTGTGAGTGAATCCTGCTGTCTGCAAATGAATGAACTTCTGATGTGAGTCAAGGCTGGCTACCAGGCTGCTTCTGTGCATCACTGAGCTGTACACTCAAAGAAGGGATACAGGAATAGCCATATCCAGCACAAAGAAGGGATACAAGAATAGCCATATCCAGCACAAAGAAGGGATACAGGAATAGCCATA
>NW_004950427.1:0-5941 GCF_000317375.1 Microtus ochrogaster
GCTGGTCTCGAACTCACAGAGATCCGCCTGCCTCTGCCTCCCTAGTGCTGGGATTAAAGGCGTGCGCCATCACCGCCCGGCTCATTTGAACTTTCTTTTCCTTCCTTCTTCCCTCCCTCTCTCCCTCCCTTCTTTCCTGGGATTGCAAGACAGCTTTATTGCAGGGCAAAAGGAAATAGTCGTTGGTAAGTGCAGGCTTCTCAGGGGAGAGATTGCTCAATACTCTCTTTTCAATAGAGCCTGTTACTTTTTAGGTCTGGTATGACTCTAAGACATTTGCACAGTGGAAAGGAGGGTGTACTGTGAAGATTCCAGTAACCTTGGATACTGTAAGTTATTTTCAGAGTATTATCTTTGACTATTTAGCTGTGTTAGTCTGTTTAAAATACAGCATGGGTAATAGACAACAGAAATATATCTTCCATAGTTCTAAAGGTACATGTTCTATATCAAAGTGCCAGCTGACTTGGGTCCTCCTGCATGTAGGGGGTGATGGGATGGGGAGAGGAGGGGGACAATGTTCTTGTAAATGGGGCTGGAGAGTTGGCTCAGTGGTTAAGAGTACTATTGTTCTTGCAGGGGACCTAGGTTTGCTTCCCAACACCCATATAGTGGCTACAACCATCCAACACATTTTATCTGGCCACCATAGGCACCAGGTGCACATGTGGTGCACATACATACATATAGGCAAAACATACACACACACACATATATATACATATATATATATACATACATATATATATATATATATATAATAAAATAAGAAAGTATTCTTGTGAGGATACTATTCCTATCATAGCAGGACTTATCCTTATGACCCTGACCCCAGATGTAGTCACTTCAGTGTATGGGACTTCAGCATAACATATACCTGTACATAAGAGAAAATGGAGTATACTCGTGTTTGCCTTGGGCTGTGTTTGGGAGAGGATTTGGGAAGCAATGAGTGTGACTGCTGAAGGATATAGTGGCTTTTAGAGGTGTTGAAAGGATTTTAAAATCGATTATGGCTGTGGTTACATGACTGAATATACCGAAGTGGTTTGAATGTATACCCCAACTGTAAATTTTGAAACATAAATTATACCAATAAAGCTGTTAAGATATGTAAAGAGCTTAAAAAATATATATAATCTGGCTCATGGCATGGAATATTGAGGATTGTGTCTAAGAACAGCAACACTGAGAACAGAAACAGTGGGCACTGCAATGCCAAATACAATATTAAAAAATGAGAAGGGCAATTCTGGGCCTCCAGGCAGGAGAACACATCAGTTAGAAATTAGAATCAAAGTGGCCACTGCTGAATCACAAGCATGACCTCAGGCCCTGTAGAATAAAGATTAATAGAATAGTGATGTCATTTCTCCAAATTGTCATATAACGAAGTTTTGTTATAAGGAAACTAGTTCCAGAATCAACTTTCAGACCCAGAAGAGATCTTAGTAATCTTATACCCTAATCCCTTTGTCTTAGTTACTGTTCTGTTGCTGTGACGAGACACCACGGCTTGCTTACAGTTTCAAAGGCTTAGCCCATCATCATCACAGCAGAGAGCACGGCAAGGGGCAGGCGTGGTGCTAGAGGAGTAGCTGAGAGCTATATCCTGGTCTGTAAGCAGAGAGAGACACCGGGCCTGATGAGGGCTTTTGAAATCCCAAAGCCCATCCCCAGTGACACACTTTCTCCAAAAAAGCCACATCCCAATCCTTCTCATTCTTTCAAAGAGTCCTGCTCCCTGGTGACTAAATATTCAAATATATGAGCCTGTGTGGGCCTTTCTTATTCAAACCACCATGCCCTTCATTTGCACATGAAGAAACTGATAGTCAGAAGAGAAATTTTTTGTCCAGAATCACTACTAGGTTGTGGCAGAACTGAGACAGATCCCTCCCATCCCCTGTAAGTTTTCTGAACTCCCGAGTCTGCAGCCCATTCTACTGTAACTTTGTTCTTTGGTTTTGTTTAAAGAAGGGAGGAATAAAAAGAAAGCAATAAGAGAGTTGGCTTTCCTTCTTGCTGTTTGTGAATTAAGCCGGGGGTGAGGGGGGGGGCACATCTTGACTACTCCTCCCCCTCCCCGAATCACACATGTTCTTGTCCTCTCTTCCTTCCTAAGACTTTACTCAGAGAAAAACACATGCACTCATGTGACTGGGCAGCTCCTTACCACAGGCAAGAGGCTACCTGGCTCTTCCACAGAGAGCCATAGCTAAGGACTGATAGGTGCGGGCCATGCCCACAGCCACAGTTAGCATCCCTTCTCATTCCCTTGATGGTTCCTGTAGCAGAAGCAGCTTCCGAGCCTCAGAATTGAGCAGTCACCCTGCTGACAAGCAGGGACAGAAAGTGTTCAGATGCCGTGAGAAGGGACACACGTCACCTCCCCAGACATAGAACACTGTGTACACTTACATAAGCAGAGAAGTCCACTCTTCAGCATGTCTCTAGAGTAACGTGCTTGTTGTTTTATTGACAAGGATGTTAAAGATCGAAACTAGAGTATCCTTTCTGATCAAGTTTAAAAGTTAGTTTTTTAGGGGTAAAAAAATTATTACCCCTAATGGGATGAGCAAAATGTAAATGAAGAAGAGGCAAGGATAGTGTGCTAGTTAGTTTCTGCCAACTTGACATAGACTAGCATCACCTGGGAAGATGGAACCTCAGCTGAAGAATTGCCTCCATCAGATTGTCCTGTAACAAGTCTGTGTGGCATTTCCTTGATAGTGTGTCGATCCTGGAGGGTCCAGCTCACTCTAGGTGGTACCACCCCAGGGCAGTTGATCCTGGGAGGTATAAGGACTGTAGATGAACACACTTCTGGAAACAAGCCCTTAGCAGTGTTTCTTCATGATCTCTGCTTCAGTTCCTGTCTACAGGTTCCTGTCTTGACTTCCCCTGATGAGAGACTGTAGGCTGTAAAGATGATATAAGTCCCTCCCCCACAAGTTGCTTTCAGCCAGTGTTTCATCACAGCAATAGAACCCAAGCTAAGACAGACAAGTATAGACAATAAATTGAGGGATGGTAAACAATGTCCCAATATTTTAAAATATGAGGACTTGGGGCCAGTGAGTTAGCTAAGTGCTTGTCAAGCAAGTCTGAAACCTCAATTCAATTCCCAGAACCCACATGTAAGTGGGAAGAGAGACTGACTTCACAAAGTTGTCTTCTGACCTTCACACACATGCCATGACATGAATTTGCACACACATATACACACAAAGCAATAATTATAAATAAATAATTTTTAGTGGACCATTTTTAGTTGAGCCATTTTCTTTTTATTTCACAGTCCCCATGCTTGCCATTTCTCTGTCCAAAAATATTCTTTGCTTGAGTCTATGTCTGCAAAGAGTATGGATCTCGTATGGTGACATAACGTTCCTTGTATGGGTGTGTCATCCCTGAGAGTGCTGCTCTGTTGCAGATACCGGTGTTCCAACGAGGCGGGAGTGTGGTGCCAATGAAGACCAGTGTGGGAAAGTCCACAGGCTGGATAACTGACTCCCCGTACGGACTCAGGGTTGCTCTGAGCACTCAGGTATTTGGAAAGCCAGGTACCTCCCCTGCTTCCGTTCCATGTCTTGACCTTTTGAGGGTATGAAAAAGTAATAAGTCTCATAAGAAATAGTACCCCCAGTGTTTATCTCAAAGTTAAAGGTTGAATCATTTCTGAATCACTGTGAGGTCTGCCTTTCCTGGCATTTTTTGTAGGAACTCTGAGATCCAGGAATGATGCAAATATATTTCTTGGTCTATCTCTCAGGTCAGCATAGGCTGTTAGTGGAAGAACATTTTTTTATGCAGCCTGCCCCAGAAGATTGGCTCTGATTCAGTCTCCTACAGAAGAGGGCCATAAAATAATGTGTCGTAATTACTTTTGGTATACCCTAACCCATTCAGTGACTTCTATTCTCATCAGGCAGCTCAAATCACTAAAGTCTCTTGAATATGACTTGGGAGTGTTGTCTTTTGAGCCAAGTGAAGCCTGTGTTATACACATCTCTTACCCATTTATCGTAGTGCCTTACAGAGCCAATTACATATATTCTTGTTATAGTTATGCTTATTTCTATTAATATTGTAAAATAAGTAAATTACAATTTTTGTTTCCTATATATTGCTCTAATATCCATGTGAGGTCCCAGAATGCAGCAATAATCTAGAGACCCCTCCTGCAGCAAATACTGTTAATAAGTAACCTGGCATGTGGAGGGCTGTAGTGTGTGGCTGCAAAAGTGGTCCTTTCCCTTAGAGTAGGAAGGGCTTCTAAAGACAGTTGATTTCATCTGCTATACAGTGATATTTTTCAGCTTCAGTTCTGTTCTGTGAACTTTCCTGTTACATTCACATTCTAGGATAGTATTTTTATGAAAGCCATTACTGATCATACTTCATATCTAAATTTCCTTCAACAAAGTCTAACTCTTTGTGCTCCTCTTATGTAACCTCACTGTCCATATTATTTTGTTGTCTACTCGGGAATGACTGGATGTTGAATGTGTAAGGACTTGTGTGTAACTTTGTACAGCTTTTCAGGCGTTTCACTGAGTTTCAGATGTTACTCTTTCCCTTTGGAAGATGACTTTTTTTTTCTATAAATTTATTGCCCTGAGCAGATCCTCTGTGGTTCACTCTGCAGGATTCTGCTGTGGGCGAGCTGTATCTGGATGATGGCCATTCATTCCAGTACCTCCACCAGAACCAGTTCTCACACCGCAGGTTTTCATTCTGTTCCGGTGTTCTGACCAGCAGGTGAGGCAGCTACAAACCTGTGGCTCTTCTCGGATTATGCTACCCTCCTGGCATCTTCAAGTAAATGGATAGCTCAAGTTTTAAGTCGCTATTTAGCGGATTGAGAGGTGGTCTGTGGGTTAGAGTCCTGGTCGCTCTTGAAGAGGACCCAAGTCCACTTCCCAACATCCATGTGGTCTGTAACTCCAGCTGCAGGAGCTCTGACCCTCTTCCCTCTCTTCTGTCCTATAAGGGCATGTGGCACATTTACATACCTGTAGCCAAAACATTCATGTTAATTACTAATAGAAAATCTTGAAGATATTATTTATATAAATGGTGAAGGCCATTGTATTTTCAATTGCTGACCCTGGAAGCTTTTTCTTTTTCTTATCTTCTCTTCTCCAGCTGCCTACAGAATGAAACTACTTAGCTCAAGTATTAATGCACCAATTAATTAAATATCTGGTTTCTTTAAGTTTGATTATACGTCCAAGCCATCCTGTGTCTTTTGTGCCCTTTAAATGGTTTAGGGAGATTGATGTGGCCACTGATTACCTAGTCCCTGCTACATCTCTTTGTCTTACTGAATATGGCTCCTTTATGGACCATGACTCCATAGAGACAGACAGGAAGAACTCACAAGGATGCTGACCTGGTGACCAATTAAAAACCTCGTGCCTCTCCTTTTCCAAATACCATCTGTACCTGTTTCAGGTGTGCTGATGAGAAAGGCCGTTATCCCAGCAAGTGCATAGTGGAGCAGATCTTGGTCTTAGGCCTAAGGAAGAAGCCATCTTCTGTGACTACTCACTCATCTGGTAAGCAAACAGTTCGTTCTTACTTACACCTTTGTCCTGTAAACCCAGAAGTATCTGCAGTAAAGAGATGGTTTGTTCCCAAACTGTGAAACTATGCTTAGCTCAGACAATCTGCCCTTCCTTGGTCAGTTCCCTAATCTAGAGTGAGTAGGCCAAGCCGCTTCTCTTCATGAATTGGTCTTTCTGCCCACAGTTAATATTTACTAAGAAAAATTATTGAAGGCCTATAATAGTATCCTAGGTGTTTCTTAATTTGTAATAGGTTACAGCCCTCTTCAGCCCTGGAGAATTCTTAGTCTTTTAAAGAATTAATTCGAGGGATGGAGTAGAATTGTGTCCTCCCTCACCTCCTGCATTTCTTTTTTTTTTTTTTAACA
>NW_004950428.1:0-5941 GCF_000317375.1 Microtus ochrogaster
GAGTCACCCTGAGACATTCTGGGTAAGTTGGCAGGAAGTTGAATGAACCTTTATGTCCCTAACTGGAAGGTCTTAATCTCCCATGTCTCATGATACTCTGCAAGACATTTTTTTTTCAGATATACTTCAATCTCTGTGCCTCCCAATGTGTTTTCCATATTGTAGAGATGTTCTGATTAGATTTTGTCACATATACTATGTTTAGTATAGCACTCATTAGTATTATTATGCAATGTGTTATCATAAGATTATATCATCTCAATATAGTGATGTTCCTGTGAGGTACATGTTTTATACAGATGTTCTTGTTATGTATTTGATTATTCAAGTGCCAGTGACCGTGTCAGAGGAGCAGCAGGTGGCAATTGATTTTAGGTGCTCAGCACACCAGCTTGCAAGGCACTGATGGGTGAATCTCGGATAGGTAAGACCCGAGAGCCTCAGTTCCAGTGTGGCTCTTGCCCCTGCTGTGTCTTTGCACGTTTGCTATTACCTTTTGTCTCTGGTAGCTGGCATGGTGTGAGTGGGTGTAGAGAGATCTCCATTGCCTTTAATATAGTATGATTATTTCATCAAAATATCATATTTTACTTGTGAATTATTATGAAGACGATTTCCTCCTAAGCTGCACTGTTTAACTGAAACAATGATTTTATACAATAATAGTGTTAGTAGGATTTTGATGACTGGGGGTCCTTAATAAATATAGTAATGGATTATGATAGAGGTTAGCTTAGTGAGAAAACTAATATAGGTAAAAGCAAGATATGGTGTTGCCCACACCTCTGAGAAAGCAGGGGCTGCTTAGGATAGAAAATAAGGACAATGGAATGTTACACAACTAGTTTCTCCTGAGGAGCTGTATGGACCGTGGCTTAGGTTAATGATTACAAAAATCAATTGTGTCCCAGAAGCTAAGCTAGCTCAAGGTTTTTTTCCCCTTAAATCTTAATATTGAGAGATGTGTTCATCAGTTTTGGTGTGCATCATAGCTAAAACAAAGCTCTTTAAGTATGGCTTAATATTAGGTTAAGATGTTTTTGTTAGTACCTTTGAGGTAGAAAACTTTGGAAATCAATTTAAAGTTTAGAAGAACATACTTTCAATAGCTGAGCAAGGGACTCATTGAGGTCAGGGAGCAGGTGACCTGACTATTGCTGGCTGATGTACTTTTCTTACTAATATGGGTTAGATATTGAGAGTGATGATTAATTCCTTGTGTTCATTTCTTCCCTGAGCTTCCTGTTATAAAAAACTGTTGGTGAACAGGTATGCACCCTGAGGATTTAAAGAAAGAAGTTTAAAAGTTTAGATTGGTGATTCTTTTAAGATTTTTAAATAAGATACCTATTGAGATAAACAATAAAATTATCAGTTCTTTGTAACTACAAAACTCAGCCTGTCAGGAAAGAACTGGCTGTGAAAAATACTTTTCTCTCTTATACTCTGTTAATCTATAACTACTTGCTTGAGTATTAATGTATGAGGGTTCTTGGAACAACTGGTTTTTCACCTGTAATACATAAAATGTTTAATTATGTATGAAATATGGAAAACAGGCAATGTTTTACTTGTAGTTATTATAATAATTAAATTGAAAAATAGAATGTAATATTGTAATTTTTATACTGCTTGAAGAATTTTGATAGGATATCTAAACTTTAAGGGATAAATAAAGTTAGAAGAGAGACAGAAGAAAAATCAGGGCAAGAAAACAGAAAAAAATTGAGTAGACTAGCGATAGTAAGAATAATAAAATGAAGAGCTCAGCTTTGACACTCAGAAAAGTCCTCATGTGTCTGTTTGTCTGTCCAGTAGCTCACCTGTTCTGCATCTCCTATTTTGTTTCTCTGATCCGCTGAAGGCCTGCCATTCATCAGCACCCTAACTGAGATCCTGATATGTTGGAAGTGTGTGTGTGTGTTTCCTGCTTTTTTTTCCCCCCAGAGAGTTAGTTTTAGCTCCCCTTTGCTGGCCCCAGAGAATTAAATTTACTTCTGCAGATAGAAAAGTCAGGTTGAGTGATTAGTCCACTAACTCTGTTGAATTCTCCTCAACTCCTGAGCTACTGGAGGCTGGTTCTTATGGCAACAATATTCAAGGAACTTAAAAAAGACTCAGGTAATCCCCTTGAAGAGATTATAATCACAATTATTAGGTGACAAAGTGAAAATCTGTATTTTTAAAAGCAAGCTATATGATTAATTTATCAAAGTGTGATTCACAGTTCAGCAGAATTAGAGTCACTAAATGTAAAGTCTGAATATTTAAAATGTAGAATTTTGAGCACACCCAAGACTTACTGATTAGAATCAGACTTTATGAGTATTTCAGGTCTAAATTAAATTTTGTGCCACGACTAAAACTAAGCCTTTTGTCACTCTTCTTTTTAAAACTTTATTTAACCTTATTTCATGTACATTGGTATAATGATGTCAGATTCTCTGGAACTGGAGTTACAGACAGCTGCGAGCTGCCACGTGGGAGCTGGGAATTGAACCCAGGTCCTCTGGAAGAGCAGTCAGTGCTCTTAACCATTGAGCAATCCCGCCAGCCCCCTTTTGTCACTCTTATATGCAGTTCAGACTGAGAACTGAACAGGTACCCTATGAGGAAAATGAGAGACTCCATTATTGAACCCCCAGAACTCAGGTGTTGATCAGTGGCATTATTAATGCTTTTTAAAAAATTTTATTGATGCTTTCCCAACTGCAACACTAGAAGGTCATATCTAAATTTAAGAATTGTTAGTTTGACTAGATTGAATACTATTGGTAAGTTTGAAATTCCAGCAGCTGGGTTCACTTGTGTCTCTTCAAGGGAGGAACTTCTCATGTGCCTTAAAGGTCTTATTAATTATCTTTTTATCTCTGAGGCACTTAACATAGATATGTGGAGACAAACTGAAACAAAGTTTCAAAATTTTCCTTATTCCTCCTTTCTCCCTAAATCACATCTCAAATTAATAGTTCTTATCTCAATATCAATGAGTCATATGCATGTTATTACCCAAGAATCAAAACACCAATGCAGTCACACATAACAGGTTGTCTGATGGTGTGTTTGGAATAAATCATAGTGTATTGGGCAGCCTAATGCTTTCCAAGGATCTGAAGTTACACTGGGAATCCTGTAACACAGTATCTAAAGCTACTTGGTTCCAAACTATTGAGTCTGAGATGTACAGGCTTCTAACTATGCCTTAACGCCAAGCACAGACAACAAATATTGAGAACTCTGCTCACATCCAGGCAGCATGCCAGGTAGCCCTGCTGCAAGATGAAGACATGAGGATAGATACAGCCTTTCCCGCACAGGCACAGTATGGTGAGAAGTCAGCTCAAACCAGCGATCAGGGCATTGATGGCTGTAGAATGGAAAGAGAGTGCAGTGGGGCCACAATATCCATTCTCACCTCCAAAGAAACCAAGGATTTAGTGGATGAAGCCCCGTATACTGTACTTAAAGAGCAAGCCCAGTGAAATGGGGGCAGAGAGAAGATGTCACTAGGCAGCAGGAACAGCAACTGTGGTGGGCTGGAGTCAAGACACTGACCTTTCAGTCCAGTGTGGATGAAAGTGGAATATGAGTTACTATGTGAGCAGTGAGGCTGTGGAGGCAGGAAGGGACCAGTTGTGATGCTCCTGGTTTCTCTAGTGTCTTTAGGAGTTTTGACTTTATATTGTGAAGGAGGAGAAAACAACAACAAAAAAAAATTTTGTGTAGAATGAGGATCAGTTTTATTTCAGACAGCCACAATGTGAGAAGATTGAAATAGATAGAAGAAAAGAGATGAAATATTCCAACAGGCAGTCAAACCATCTAGATGAGCTACAATGGCAGTTTCTGTGTGGAGATTGAAATAATGGATGGATGGATGACTTAGAAAGAAATGAAAGGACAGACTCTATGGGATTTGCTAGATTAGATGTTGATGGGAATGAATGGATGAAAACTCTGACGTCTCTTTTGTGAGCCTAGATTTCTTCCCCTGAGATATGAGAAACTGCAAGAGAAGACTGGGAAAAGGGCAGGGTGAGGTGTACTTGGCGTTTGAGATCTATTGAGCTGAAGGTGGCCCTGTTATACCCAAGGGGAGATAATAAACAGTTGGTAGAGTACTACAGGTAATGGTGTGGTTTAGTTAAGAATTTCAGGTGATAACTGTGATGCCATAGCAAATGGATGGAAGTAGAAAAAAATAATCCTGAGTGAAGTATCTCAGACACAGAAAGACAAACATGGTGTGTACTCACTCATAAGTGGATTTTGAATGTAAAATAAAGAGTAACTGTACTACAAAACACAAATCCGGAGCGACCAGCTATCAAGAAGGGTTTAAGGGGGGATGTCGGGTAGACCCTGGGAAGTGGAAATAGAGATTTTGTGAGAAGACTGTGTGCAGGTGCAGAAGTGAGCATGAGAGATCAGGCTGAAGGTGCAGAGGAGGAGAGTACTTAAAGAGACTCCTGGAAAAGCGGACATGTGAGGGTCAGGTAAAAAGCCGGTGAAAGGGAATCTCCTAGTCATCTACAAGGGTGACCAAAGCTAAGACCCCTAGCAATAGCGGATATATAGCTTGAACTTCTATCTCCTGTGACCAGATTGATGCCTAGCCCAGCTGTCATCAGAGAGGATTCATCCAACAACTGTTGGAAACATACAGACCCACAGTTAAACATTAGGTGGAGTTTTGGGAGTCCTGCAGAAGAGAGGGAGAAAGGATTGTAGGAGCCAAAGGGGTCAAGGACACCACAAGAAAACCCAACAGAATCAACTAACCCGGGCTCATAGGGGCCCACAGAGACTGAACCCACAACCAGTGAGCCTGCATAGTACTAACCTAGGCACTCTGCATTTATGTAACAGTTGTGTACCTTATTCCTCTTAACAGTGGGAGCAGGTGCTGTCTCTGACTCTTACTAGTTTTTAGGACTGGGGTCACCTTAACAGCCTTAATACATGGGGAAGTTCTTAGTCATATGACAACTTGATATGCCATATTTTGTCAATATCCACGGGAGACCTTCTCTTTCCTGAACAGAAATGAAAGAGCGGATTGGGGGTGGTGGGAACAGAGGGGTGGGGTCAGAGGGAAGGACTTGGAGGAAAGGAGGGAGAGGAAATTGTGACTGGGACACAACATAAGTAAAAATGGATGCCATGGAAATAGGCAAACTTTTTAAGGGAAAAAGCCATACAATGAAAAGATGGGTGTTTAGTACAAAGGCCCAGGAACAAGAGGCTACTATTAGGAAAACAAACAAAACAAAAACAAAACCCCCAAAACCAAACCAAACTAACTCTAACTACTGAGAACCAAGGGCCATTTAACATGAGAGTGGCTCACCTTCCCGTGTTTTAGATAGGAAATAACAGCCAGTCTCACTGTATCTAGTTACCAGTGAGATAACTGACAAGGGGCTTAGACTTAGTCATGGGACTAAATTTAAGAAATTTAATCCAGACATGGTGCTGGTTGCCTTAAGTTCCAGCACTCAGGAGTCAGAGGCAGGGAGATCTCTGGGTTCCAGGCCCACCTGGTTTACACAGGGAGCTTCAGGTTAGCCAAAGCTAAGTAGAGATTCTGTCAAAAACACACAAAAGAAATGTACTTATTTTCTTTCAGTTTATGAGAATGCAAACAATTATTGAAGGACACTTAGCAGATCATCTATCATAGAAATGTGTTCAGTTTTATTTGGATTTAAGAGACTTTCAAATTTTTCTCTTAAAGATTCAGGTGACACAGCATGACGGAAGGGAACCAAACTGTCTTCTCCTGGTTCCTGCTCCTGGGCCTGCCCATCCCCCCAGAGCACCAGCACCTGTTTTATGCCCTGTTTCTGGCCATGTACCTCATCACTGTCCTGGGGAACCTCATCATCATCATCCTCATTCTACTGGACTCCCATCTGCACACTCCCATGTACTTGTTTCT
>NW_004950429.1:0-539 GCF_000317375.1 Microtus ochrogaster
TCCTCCCACCTATGTTTTAACCTATCAGGGCAAGCAGCTTCTTTATTTAATTAAACAATGACCTTCCTCCATCACTTCCCCTTTTTCTGTTTAAATAAAAAAGAAGGCTTTCACTTTAACATAGCAAAATTACATATAACAAAACAGTTATTAAGCAAGAATTACAGATACAATATTTATATCTACCTTATCTTTTATCATAAAAATGAAAAACTCTAACTAACCATTCTTCAATTTTATCAAAGACTCCAGAAGAATATAATATTAACTAAGTAAACAAGAAATCCAAAACTCTAGAAATGACAAAGACATTTTGCTGCCTGGACAGTCACCCAAAGAGCCTCTGTACTGTTGGGGCATCCATATTCTGCCTACAGGCCCATGGTATCCAGAGACATTTCCATGAAGCAGGGCATTTCAAAGTCAGTTCAGTCACTATCTGTTGTGTCCTGCAGGATGTCTCGCAGACTCTTTCATGAATTAGGAACCCAGAAAGATCATCTCACCTTTAGGCAAGTTCAGTAGTCCTCTCTCTGCGG
>NW_004950429.1:3354-3883 GCF_000317375.1 Microtus ochrogaster
CAGCTTCTTGGGGCTGTGCTGCCAGCATGAACTCTGGTTTTAAAGCATTTCAATGGATTTCATGGGCCTGGATGTTTGTGTTCCCACTTGGTATAGGAAGGAGAGTGCTCTGAGACCTTGCCAATGGCTCAGTACTCCCTGCCTGCACCTGGGCAGAGGGCAGAATCAGGCTTAGGCAGGCAGAAGAGCATGGCAGATTCCTGTGGACATATAGAGAGATGTTTTCAGACTGCGCAGTGCTCTGCCTGTCAGATTTGGCTGTAACTTGGATGGAAAGAGTTTCTGTGCTGCACAGAAAAGTTCAGTCTCAGAGTTAAACTGCTGACTGAGGTGCCAATGTGGACTTGCTGTGTGCCTGGAACTGTGCTCAGCTCAGGGGCACCAAATGGATTTAAGCCAGAGAGGCTGCTCCATGCTAACTGTGGTGGTCTCAGGCAGGAACTACCGTAATTACTGTAATAACAGCGCAGTTAAGGTTTCGACTGGGCAGGACACAGACGGTACCGTATTACCTGTACATGGTGCAACT
>NW_004950429.1:5367-5924 GCF_000317375.1 Microtus ochrogaster
GTTTTGTTATATGTAATTTTGCTATGTTAAAGTTAAAGCCTTCCTTTTTTGTTTAAACAGAAAAAGGAGAAGTGATGGAGGAAGTCATTGGTTAATTAAATAAAGAAGCTGCTTGCCCTGATAGGTTAAAACATAGGTGGGAGGAGTGAACAGAACAGAATGCTGGGAGGAAAAGGAAGTGAGGAGAGACTCGACAGCTCTCCTCTCGGGGCAGATGCCTCAGAGAGACGCCATCCTCTCCTCTCCTGGGCAGACACACGCGATGAAACTGTGACCCAGGATGGACATAGGCTAGAATATTCCTGGTAAGACCGGTGCTCACAGATTATTAGAGATGGGTTGATTGGGATATCGGAATTAGCCAGTAAGGGCTAGAACTAAAGGGCCAAGCAGTGTTTAAATGAATACAATTTGTGTGTTGTCATTGCGGGCATATGCTTGTGCGCAGCGGGGTACTGGGGACACATCCCCGCCGCTCCTATTACTACAAAAGTGGAGGCCCTTGGACTTCCCATAGGGCAGGGCACCATGACTTCTCTTAGGACTGGAGAGGGAGG
>NW_004950430.1:0-369 GCF_000317375.1 Microtus ochrogaster
TGTGTATGTATGTGTATGGAATTCTCTCTGTGTGTATGTATGTGTATGGAATTCTCTGTGTGTGTATGGAATTTCTCTGTGTGTGGATGTATGTGTCTCTGTGCTTTTTCTTTAGCTCCCCCCCCATTTGTTTGTTTTGTCCTATTCTGGATTGTTTGGTTTTATCTTAATTAATTAATTTCAGGTGCTCGCTTGTCGTCTAATGCGAGAGAGCAAGAGAGAGTGTGTGTTTGAGGGAATAGGGAGGTGGGTAGAATCTGAGAGGAGTTTGGGAAGAGGAAACCATTATCGGAATATACCGTGTGAAAAAAATCTAAAAACAAAAGATTCAGCCGGGCGGTGGTGGCGCACGCCTTTAATCCCAGCACT
>NW_004950430.1:2088-2896 GCF_000317375.1 Microtus ochrogaster
TCTTACTCTCTGAGCCATCTCTCCAGCCCCTCCAAGACATTTCTTAAGTAGAATATACCATTGCATCAAGTGAACGCTATCAGCGCAGAACAGAGGATCGGTACAGGATAGTATCAGCTCAAGAAACAATAGCCTTAATGTCATCATAAGGACACATCACGCAAACCCAAATGAAGACATACCACCACATCTCCAGAAGTAGGAAGGTTGTGGACATCGAGAAAAGACTAACAACCTGTCCCAAACAAGAGGACACTAAAAAACCATGACAAACATTCCATGCTGCCTTCCCCTGGGTCCTTATCCTGTCAAATCCATTACTAGCACAACTAAATAAATCCGAGACTTTAGACCCTACTGTTATATCAGAGTCAATTTCCTGATTTTGATGTTGATGCAATAGCTAAGAAAATGTTCTTGTCTGTAAATAAATGCATACATGCTAAGGTATTTGGGGGGAAGTGGACACCAGTCACCAATTAATCTCATCATTCAGAGTGAAATATTTTCTGTAACTGTGATTATTTCAGAATGAAGACATTTTTAAAGCAAAAATTTTATCGGTGTAATGGTTGTTTTGGAAGGCTTGAAAGCGGAGTTTTTCCTCATGAGAGGTTACCCCCTTCAGCTGATGGTCTGTGTTCTTCTGCAGACTTTCAGCAGGGATGTGCGTGGTTTGAATCAAAACGCTGGATAGACACAAGGGTTTGAAACTGTATTGCATTTCCCCACTGCAAACTGCAACAGAAAGCTGCATACTCATTAACCTTGCTGGGTGAAGGTCATTCTCCAAAACTGGCTAAAAATA
>NW_004950430.1:5346-5923 GCF_000317375.1 Microtus ochrogaster
AGGGACTGAGAAAGACACCTGACTTTGACATCTAAACCCACATGCACAAGTACAGACTCACACACAAGCACACATATACGTGTGCATGAACACACGCACACACACACACACACACACACACACACACACAAGGTAATCTGCCTCAATCATTTCTGTCTGCTGTAAGAGAGACTAGGGTGATAAATTAGTAGTGACAAGGAAAAAAAATCAGTCTTCTGCAAGGAATTAGAGCATCATCACCAGACTCAGGATGATGGCTCAGGATGACGGCCACTATCACCAGACTCAGCACCACGGCCACCATCACCAGACTCAGCACCATGACCACCATCACCAGACTCAGCACCATGACCACCATCACCAGACTCAGGACCATGACCACCATCACCAGACTCAGGACCACGGCCACCATCACCAGACTCAGGACCACGGCCATCATCACCAGACTTTGGACCACAGCCACCATCACCAGACTCAGGACTATGGCCATCATCACCAGACTCAGGACCACGGCCACCATCACCAGACTTTGGATGATGACAGCCACCATCACCAGACTTGGGACAATGACAGCCAT
>NW_004950431.1:0-1080 GCF_000317375.1 Microtus ochrogaster
CATGTGGTTGCTAGGAATTGAACTCAGGACCTCTGGAAGAGCAGCTAGTGCTCCTAACCTCTGAGCCATCTCTCCAGCCCAAAGAAACCTTTTCTTGAAAAACAAAACAGCAAAAGAAAGAAAGAAAAGGAAAAAGAAATAGAAAAAAGACAAAAAATTGCAGTCTCTTCGCGCTCACTCTCTCATCCATTGGCACTTAAAGAGCTCTCAGACTGAACTGGATACCAGGGTGTCATTCATAGCTGGGAAGCCAGAAAGCTTAGGGGCTCACAGGAGGACTGACTGCAGCACTTGATGCCTCAACCCTGCGAATACCTGTGATATAAGACATGGTAAAATATGGGCTTTGGCAGAGTGCTACAACCCTTTCTCTAATATTATTGCTACACTACGAAAAGGATTTGGGGGGGGTTTGATGTGCAGCACTGGTATTGAAATCTCACTGACTCCTTCCACACTCCTTGTCAATTCCCGAATATGTCAAATCAACTATCGTCAATCTTTGATGTGGTTTGTCTCTTTAGGAACCCAGAGAAACAAGACAGGCCTATGGCATCCCAGAAACCTCCCAGTTCCTGAGCCCTAGCCCTGAAAGTCTCAAAGCCATCACATCCAGAAATCTCTCTAGTACCTGCTAGTTGTGAACTCAATTCATCTGTCTTCCCCAGGACCACTAAATATTTCTCCATGCCATGTTTTCCTGTGAGATCTGGGGCCAGCTTTCTTCTTCCTCCCTCTGGCCTCTCCATGAGCTCCATTCTCTAGACAACATGTCTAGAACCGAGTCTTATAGGCACCGAAAGAGTGTGTCTTGAGGGGAGTTGGTGTTTCTAGGACACGAGTGACATCACAAAATTCCGAGAGCTCTCTGGGATACCGTAGAATTTTCAGAGAAACAATGCTGATGTCGTGAGGCATGGCCTTTACCTCCTTGCTAATATTTCTCCCTGAACTGACCAACCCAACAACCGACCGATCGACTGGAACCTGAGGTTTCCTTTCCAGCAGTATCTCCTGTGACACAGAGGGAGCCATTCAGGATCTCCTCCTTCCAAAACCAGAAATTTCTCTCTGCTTCAT
>NW_004950431.1:1250-2793 GCF_000317375.1 Microtus ochrogaster
GGAAGATGAGGGTTGAGTCCTCTGAAGTGAATGAGCACTTAGGGAAGACTAAACTTAAGGGAACTTTACTCTGAGTTGCAAGACATGAATAGCTGCTGCTAAGGCACAGATGCAGGCATCGGGCAGAGGCAACAACTGGGCTCTTGGCATCCTAATGCATCATCAGAGCTGTGTGGGAAAGTCAGTTCAAACGAGGGTCCATGTTCAAAGGGAGAGGGAAAAATCTAGGACAGCACTGTTTTTTCTTTCTTTCTTTCTTTCTTTCTTTCCTTCTTTCTTTCTTTCTTTCTTTCTTTCTTTCTTTCTTTCTTTCTTTCTTTCTTTCTCTCTTTCTCTCTTTCTCTCTTTCTCTCTTTCTCTCTCTCTCCTATCACTGGCTAAGAAAATGGTGGCCTACATCTCACTGGGTGTTTGATGAAGGGATAGATGGGATGCGCACACGGCGCTCACATATAAGCACGCATGCACATGCATGACATGTACAGATGGGCGGTTCCGATGTTTTCAGAGGAAGGTGCTCAATGGTAATAATCAATGTGCTGGTAAATAAGCCTAGAAATTGCTGAATATTAAATAATTAAAATTCTCTCTCTCTCTCTCACCATATGCCAGCACATCTGAACTGACTTCAACATTCAAAAGATGAGGAAACACGGAAAGAAGACATCCCTCCCTGCTGAACAGGATCTGATCTCTGATCTGAAATGAGAATAAATTCATCGAATGGCTGCCAACAGCATTTCATTGAGAAGAGATTGCACATTTTATTCTGTACAGTTAGGTAGTTAGTTAGATAGATAGATAGAAAGATAGATAGATAGATAGATAGATAGATAGATAGATAGATAGATAGATAGATAGACAGATAGATAAAGAGGGGCCTGTGATCTGGGGTGGGGTGTGGCTTTTCATTTCAAGTCAGGTGAGGTCAGAGCAGGGAGGGGCCGAGGAATGTCCCATTGGCCATGCCAATAGGCACCAGTCAGATGTTAATGGCAGGGCCAGAGAGTTCCTCAAAGGGACTGAATGGAGACCCTTGCTTACCTAAGAATTGCCTAACATTGGAAAAGGAATTGAACCTGCGGTTTCAATCCTTACCAGAAAGTTCTCTCACAGAAGGTAAAGTCATCGTGATATCTTACTCTTTTCCTACCGTTCTGATCATTCTTACTGAATTAAATCTTCCAATGTTAATATATAAAGCAAGCAAGTAAGTAAGTAAGTAAGTAAGTAAGTAAGTAAGTAAGTAAGTAAGTAAGTAAGTAAGCAAATACATGGATGGATGAACAAATAAATACAAAGTTTGCTGTTGTTGACTGAATTTTGGTTTCATAATGAATCTCTCTCTCTCTCTGTCTCTCTGTTTCTCTCTCTCTCTCTCTCTCTCACACACACACACACACACACACACACACACTCACACACCAAAAAAATAAAAAAACACTAAAGATACAATAAAAGGAAGCATAGCACCTTTACTCAGGGGCCAGAGTGAACTCTGAAAGTTTTCCAGGAAGGGCTATATAGAGAGATGCTCCATGTC
>NW_004950431.1:4008-5921 GCF_000317375.1 Microtus ochrogaster
TTAATTTATTCATTATATATACATTTTCCAGGATTCAGTGCCAGATCTCATTACAGATGGTTGTGACCCACCATGTGGTTGCTAGGAATTGAACACAGGACCTCCGGAAGAGCAGCTAGTGCTCCTAAATTCTGAGCCATCTCTCCGGCCCAAAGAAACCCTTTCTTGAAAAACAAAACAAAACAGCAAAAGAAAGGAAGAAAAGGAAAAAGAAAAAGAAATAAGACAAAAAATTGCAGTCTCTTCTCACTCACTCTCTCATCCATTGGCTCTTAAAGAGCTCTCAGGCTGAACTGGATACCAGGGTGTCATTCATAACTGGGAAGCCAGAAACCTTAGGGGTTCACAGGAGGACTGACTGCAGCACTTGAGGCCTCAACCCTGCTAATAGCTGTGATATAAGGCATGGTAAAATATGGGCTTTGGCAGAGCGCTACTTACCTTTCTGTATTATTATTGCTACATAACGAAAAGGACATAGGGTGGGATGATGTGAAGCGCTGGTATTGAAATCTCACTGACTCCTTCCGCACTCCTTGTCAATTTCCGACTTTGTCAAATCAACTGTTGTGAAACTTTGATGTAGGTTGTGTCTTTAGGTACCCAGAGAAACAAGACAGTCCTATCGCATCCCATAAACCTCCCAGTTCCTGAGCCCTAGCCATGTAAATCTCAAAGCCATCACATCCAGAAATCTCTCTAATCACTGCTAGTGGTGAACTCACTTTGCCTGTCTTCCCCAGGACCACTAATTATTTCTCCATGCCATGTTTTTCTGTGAAATCTTGGGCCATCTTTCTTCTTCCTCCCTCTGGCCTTTCCACGAGCTCCATTCTCTAGACAACATGTCTAGAACCGAGTCTTTTAGGCAGTGAGAGAGTGTGTCTTGAGTGCAGTTGGCGTTTCTAGGACACGAGTCACATCACAATATTCTGAGAGCTCTCCGGGATACCATAGACTTTTCAGAGAAGGGACTGCTGATGTCATGAGGCACGGCCTTTACCTCCTTGCTTGTAGAGAGAGCCCGCCCTTTGGGGGCGGGACGGCCTTCTTCCTGTCTAAAAATTGGACTGCAGAAACCCTGGTAACCCCTTCTTCCTGTCTCCTATTTCTGGGCATCATGGGAACTTCGGTTGTGTGAGTGTGCTATTTATATTAAAGCTGCTTTTATTTTATTCCAATTGGCCTGTATTAATTTGATTCGCCTTTACTTGGCACTCCAACGTTGAGGCCACATACCCGCACCAGGACCCGGCCCTGGCCACAGCCACTCCACGGGTTCCTGTTTCAGCCAGCGCTGCAAGGGGGAACCTAGTGCAGCTTTGCAAGTGAGATTGGTCACCGGAGGAAAGCTTTCCACACCGACTCTGCTCGTGACTCCCTGTTCACGCTCCCCGGCCCAGCGCGCTTTTGCGTCCGGTATCTGCCATCTCATTAGCCTAGTGTAGCCTTTGCGAGCGAGATTGGTCGCCAAGGTTTATGCACCTGCCAACTATACTCGCGACTCCCTGTGGGCACTCCCCGGCCCAGCGCTCTCCGGTGTCCAGTATCGGGCAGCTCATTAGCCGCTAGCGCCCATCAAACCTGCACCCTACCCCGAGCATGAGCGGGCATGCTCTCTTGGGGCTCAGATTACACTTCCGGGTATGCTTGCCTGCTCGCCCCTGCCAGTCCCGGCGGCGCCTGCTGCTACCGCTGCAGCTCCCTCCTGAGCCACCATGTGTGTGTGAACCACCACAGCGGAAGACTTGGTCTGATTCAAAATAACCTCTTCACGCACATTATAAATCCTCAGGCACAACGATAAATATCCGTTTTGAGTTGTTTAAGACCGGCCCTCCACGTGGACTCAAGTGGACTCTTCTGCCACCTCTGGCAGAAACCAGTCATTACAGGTAAATTTTCTTCCATAT
>NW_004950432.1:0-465 GCF_000317375.1 Microtus ochrogaster
TCCTCGGGACCCAGCTGGAGGGTCCTCTAGGTCTCACCTTCCACATTTCCACCACCTCCCGATGACTTGTTTAGATTTGGAGCCCGTCCATGGGTTAAACCATTGATAGGTCAAAGGGCTCACGGTCTACCTGTCTCCGTGCTTTCCTAATCTCACAGGTATCTCCTGATTGCTGAGGGTGACAGTCAGGGCTGACCTTCCCACTGCCCTGCTGTCACCACTTAGTCAGATACACCCTGCCTAGAGCATCTACACACAATGGAGTGAGGAATTTAGCCCAGAGTACCTGAGTTCACATCTTAGCTCCACCCGGCATGCTGGCTGTGTGATGGTGAGCAAGTTCCTCGACCTCTTTGTGCCCTAGTTTTCATAGGGCTTTGGGGATGAATTAACACTGGAGAAGTCACAGCACTTGTGGGTCACTATATGAATGGCTTCTGGATGCATGTTGGGTCCTAAGCTGTG
>NW_004950432.1:1746-2672 GCF_000317375.1 Microtus ochrogaster
AAAAAAATTGCAATGCTTGCAATGTGGGTACTTGGGCTCTGAACCTCAGCTTCTCCATCCATGAGACAAAATTGTATGATTTTGTATAAAAGTGCTTGTGTGAAATTCTAGCGTACAGATAATTCTCAGTGGATAGAGTGATAGAGTTCTCACTTGGATAGCAGCTTTGCCTGTCAGCACCCCAGATTTTCTTCATAATATTCCCAAAGACAGAAGGAGATAAAGAGAGAGGACTCTTGGCCCCAACTCTCTCATAATGGGATCAGGATCCAATGAGCACTAATGTCCCAGGGCCTTGGCTTTTCATCTCTTCTTCAGGCTGCAGTCAAAGCCTTCCAGCCTAGGCGTTGGCTCTCCCGTTCTCAACGGTTCTTCCCATTCTGTTATTCCTTATGTCAGAGGCAGCTCCCTGTCTCCCCAAACCCGTTCCTGCAAATGGTGACCCAACCAGAGATGGTTTCCCAGCCTCCTTTGCAGCTGCATGAAGCCTTGTAATCAAATCCTTCCATTTTAAGGACTCACGTGTGCTCCTGTATCTGTCCTTCCATATCCTAGCACACAAAAACCTGGGCCTGTTGTTGTTCCCATCTAGGGCAGTGGTTCTCAACCTGTAGGTCTCTATCCTTTCAGGGCCGAATGACCCTTTCACAGGGTCACCTAAGACCATTTGAAAATACAGGTATTTATATTACGATCCATAACAGTAGGAAAATTACAGTTGTGAAGCTGCAATGAGAATTTTTTTTTTTTTGGTTTTTCGAGACAGGGTTTCTCTGTAGCTTTTGGTGCCTGTCCTAGAACTAGCTCTTGTAGACCAGGCTGGCCTTGAACTCCCAGAGATCCGCCTGCCTCTGCCTCTCGAGTGCTGGGATTAAAGGCGTGCGCCACCACCGCCCGGCGAGAATAATTTTATAGTTGCGGGGTCA
>NW_004950432.1:5097-5914 GCF_000317375.1 Microtus ochrogaster
CAGAGAAACAAACCAATCCCTGAGCAGAAAACTAACCAATCCCTGTGCAGGGAAACAAACCAATCCCTGAGCAGAAAACTAACCAATCCCTGAACATGGGATTTAGCCAATCTGAGCTCAAGGAACCGAAATCTGACCAATTCCCACCCTGAAACTCTCCCTGGAAAAAAATCTGCCCCTAGGAAGCCCTGTATAAGCTCTTGCCTGTTCAGTTTGCTGCCCTTTTCCCACCCTGCCAGAGGCAGCCACTCTCCGGGATTCTTCCCTCCCAATAAATCTCTTGAATGAGGTTTGGAATGGATTGGAGAAGAGAAGTAACAACTTTTCACCAGAGTGGAGCAGCGGGGCGGAGCACGGCTGTAACACTTTTGCTAGGAAAACCTTCCCCTAGCAGAGCCGAGTTGTTAAACTCCTGGGAACCGGAGGAGCCTAACTGTAACAGCTTCCCTGGGGAAGCTCTTTCCTGCTGGAGCAGAGCTGTTACGCTGGGGAAGCCCTTCCCTAGAACAGGGCTGGAAGCTGCTATGCTTGCTGTGACCCGTGGTAGTCCTTGGCTCCTGACTACCAGGATCCCTTTCATTCCGAACTGCAATGCTTACACTCTGACACCCACAGAAGTCCTGAGGAGGAAAATGCCTGTGTCCCATTATCACCTGGCACAAGGTCGTGTCCTCCTCTGCAGATGAGAATGATCCTTTTGAGAAGCAGCTTCGGGTAGGCCACTGCACACCTGTGCACGAGACACCAAGTAACTGTGCAACCCAAGCTCTTGTTCATGAGCCGGTGTCAGCTGCTCTCAGTCTATCCTTCCAGGCCT
>NW_004950433.1:0-2024 GCF_000317375.1 Microtus ochrogaster
CTCCAGGTGATCACACATAATCTGATCCATGTGTCCACTGACTCAGTTCTCTGGAAGAGAAGAACGCATCAAAAATATACTTGCGATACAGAAATCCTGAGACAAAGATTACTCAGAAGCCGACATTTACCAGCAAGTGGACTCTGCCTTAAGATAACATGAAATCGAAGCTTGTATGTGGAATGGATCCAGGAATCTTGAAAAAGCCATTAAAATTATGACTATCTTCCTAGCGTTTCTCCAAGGCAAGCACTTGCCTGTAGTAGGTGTAGTAGGTTCTATCAATATTTAGTGATAATTGCTAATAATTATTAGCTTTATTTTGTTTGTATTTTGTTTCAAATTTTTGTTTATGGTTCATTTGGTTTTAGTTTTGCTATTTTGATGTTATTTATTCTTGTTATTACTTCCATAATTTTCAAAGTTTATCCATTGTTTATATTCACTATTGTTCCAAATAGATTGTTTATTAATAAAAAATCAATTTCCAACTTTTCACACTTAATCCCAGCTTCTTTAATCCAGTGTGGTGTCAAACTGCTATAAGCCCCAAATTTCCAGGTACAGGTGGAAGCCATGGGTCAATGCCCTATGGATGTCAACTCCTTGCTTACATGCAGTTGGGCCACAGATGCCTTAGTGAAGCTCCTGATCTCAGCACTGATGGTGACAGAGATTACGTGGCATCCTGTGGGCATAGTGCCTGTTCTTCTGGAGGCCCCCAGTAGCTTCACCCTTCAGTGCTGTATGCCAGGAAAAACAAAGGAAAGTGTGGAAGATAATAAGATCCCCAATGATGACTTGTCTGGCATCTGCCCCCCATGTCCTGGGACAGATGTCCCTAGAGAGCTAGGGTTTGTGCATCTCTGTTCTCTTTCCTTTATATTGCTTGGGGAACATTCACCATGCATTGGAAAATGGCAGGCTGGAATATGTCCCCATGGTTCCCCAGTGACTCCGTGGTGACACCAAGCAGAGGTTAGATGTGATGCAACCTCTGAGTTCACTTCAGGGTATCTGTGACAGAAACAACATTGAGGTCCTATGGAAAGTCTTGACCAGTCTGGCCTCCATTTCATGCTCTTAAGCCAACCCTACAGAGGACACTTGTCCTACTATTCTGTGGTCTCTGAGGAGCAGAAGCATCTGGGTATTAAACACACCCTCTGGGGCGGGAGGTGTCTGTGTCTCAGAGCAATGAAGCCTGAAACCACTAGAGAAAATAATCCCATTTGTCATGTGTCAGAGGCCTGAGGTTACCTGAGGGGGAGGTTCTGTCTTTGGGTAGAGGAGGGAACATCTTTCATTTGGTTTGGGTTACAGACAGGTTCTCATGTTGTTCCACATTGACCTTTAAGTTACTATTTCTGGGTTTCTCTACCTGAGTTCACCCTAAGCCCCTTAAAACTACATCTATTTACACTAAAATTTACTACAGTAGCAAAATTTCAGTTATGATGTAACAATAAAATATTTCAGGATGGGGCAGCACAGCTGAGGAAGTCTATCATAGGTCACATCACAGGGAAGGCTGAAAACCACTGAACTGCATGGTTAAGGCTCCCACCTCTACCTCCTGAGTGCTGGGACTTTACCTGGTACATGCAGTTGGGGGGACCTAAGCCAGCATTTGTGTATAATAGAAAAGTGTCCTACCACCTGAGCAATGATCCTCACCACTTCACAGCCATTTCTGGAGGCAGGCCAGTGTCTGCAGGCAGGGGGATAGTCTAGGAGGCATCCCTTTGACACCTGGGGTTCCAGACTTTCACAGATAATGACAACAACAGAAACACTGCAACGCTCAGGCACTACCAAGACTGATCTGGATGCTGAAGAAGGCCCTTGGGGTTGGCGGGAATTTCAAGAGTATCGCTGGAGCTGTGGTCATGGCTGTGGAAGAAACTTCCAGGAAGAAGTTGCATGTTTCTGGGAGCCACCATTTACCTGGTGCAACATAGGAGGTAGTTGAAGAGGTTAAGAATCCTGATCTGTGTCCTACCTCAGACTCACCACCATTTCCA
>NW_004950433.1:3298-3931 GCF_000317375.1 Microtus ochrogaster
ATCAAATAAGGGGGCAGAAAGAAAGAGTCTCATGAAGAGAACCATGTGATGGAGGACACAGGCTCATTAGACAGGATGAGCTGAGGCTATGACTCAGCATTGATTGTCTTAATTTTCATTACTCTTGTTGAAGCCAGTCCTAGCACCCTCCCCTGATCGCTCTTCTCTCTCTCTCTCTCTTACTATTTTGTTTTTGTTTTTGTTTTTGTTTTTTTTTTTTTTGAGAATAAAACTGTGAACTTACGAAACAATCTGAAAGAGGAAGGAAGACTGGATGACAGGGAAATTTAATATGGTCAGGGAGAGAAGAAGGGATAATCAGGTAATGCTCTTCAATGACATTTGACCTTGAACTTTCTGGAGAAGCAATAAACTTGACTAGTATGTAAGTTGAGCTGGGCACAGAGGCCTTTTTTGCACATAAAAAAATGAATACAAAAAAATAAAAGCCCCATGATTTCAAAACCCTGGAGAAGTTGTCCTGATGGAGTCACCAGTGGTTCCCACAGTGGGGCTGAAGGGCTAGGGGATGTAGGTGGGGATGCAGAAAAGCAACAGCAACAGTCGATTTCCATGGAGATAGGCTTTATTTTTGGGCCAGAGAGAAGGCATCCAATCCCCAAAGAAATTTGT
>NW_004950433.1:4841-5911 GCF_000317375.1 Microtus ochrogaster
TTTCTACCCAGCCCTTACAGTGTAGATAGTAATCGCTGTCTGCTACAGGCATCATTGATACTTCCTCTGGGTCTGCCACTCATCTTTTAACTCTCCACAGCTGTCTTTTGTTCCACAGACATTCAGAATTTGTACTCTTCAAATCTGTCAGTCTGAGGCTTTGTCATACAATAAGAAGGAACTCCTCCAACCCAAGATTACAAAACAAAAATACTCTAATATTTCTCTCTCATTCTTCCCTTTTGCTTCTAAGTGGATCATTAATTGTCACAGTATTTCAACTGCCTATTCTTGCTGGTGGTGTAAAACGCTCGTTTATGCTGTGTTTACTATGCACTCTCTGTTTTCTGAGACAGCATTACTTTCCTCAGGGTCACATTTAGGGGGGTGTCTCTGGAGTTTTGTAGTTTGTGCTAATAATATAACTATCCTTATATTATGTTTTTAATCCTCAGATTTTGACTGTTTTTGTCTATTTATTCTTTCAGATTAGTTGTAGAATAAACTATGTTTTCACCAAACATAGAAGTTTTGTTTACTAACTTACAGTTATGAGCTAACTTGAGAAATATTGCCTTTACAACACTGAGCCTTCCTTAGAGAAACATAGCGTATTTCTCTCATTTATTTTTCTTTTGCTTACATAATAAAGACTTGACTTTTCCTTACATTTGCTATCCTAGTTTGCTTCAGGTTGTTGAATAAAATACCCAAGGCTGAATAATTTATAGGAAGCGGTTTGGTTTGGTCGCAGGTTTTGGAGGGTAAAAGCCTAAGACTGGGTGACCTCCATCTGCTTGGCTCCCCTACAGAATCAGCCCCATCAGCAGCAGGAGTCCTTGGGATGGAGATCACATGGTGATGAGGAAGCAGGAGAGTCAGTGGAGAGATCAGCCTGCTCTCCAGTTGAGCAATGCAGTCCCTGTAACCTTCCCCGAGGCATCACTTAGAACACCATTCCACAAGTTTTGGTTGGGAGGAATGACAGTACTGGCCTTGACATTTCCCATCAGTCATTATTTCCAGGTGTGTTAAAGATCTTGCTTTTGTCTGAATTCCCCCTCTTGGCT
>NW_004950434.1:0-989 GCF_000317375.1 Microtus ochrogaster
TTTTTCTTGTTTAGTTATATTTGGTTCTACCCTAATTCTGGAAGCCATCAAGCTCTGGTTGCTGGCCATCCTGCAGTATCAGACATTGGCTTCCTCTCACAGCTTGGACTAAAAGTTAGATCACTCATTGGTTGTTCACTTCACAAACTCTGAGCCACTTTTTCCCCAGTGTATCTTGCTAGCAGAACAAGTTTAGTTCTAAGTTTAGTGGCTGACTTTGTGTCCCAATCCCACCACTGGGAGCCATATGTATTTACAGAAGATGGCTGGTTCAACCTCTGTTTTCCTCACTACTAGGAATCTTCAATAGTGTCTTTCTTGTAGTTCTGGAAGTTTTCAGTGCACTGTTTCCACATCTCCTCCATCATTCTTGTCATCTCTATTTCCTATTCTTCATCTCTGTCCCTTGCTTACTTGATCTTTTTTGTTCCCATCCTCACCTGCCTCAAGTGCATCCACAAAATCTATTCTGTCTTCCCAGAGAATTCCATGCATGTCCCCTAGATCCATTCCTGTTACTTAGCCTTTCTGCATGTATGGATTGTACTGTGATTGACTGTGATTACTATGGTTGTACTTTACTTAACTGCTCATAGACACTTGTAACTGAGTATACCATGTTGATTTATGTGCTTCTGGGTTGTTTCACTCAGGGTAAAAAATAGTCGTGCAACAGCACAGCAACCAAATAATTCAAATATGGTGCGGTACACCTCTAAACGGAATTCTCAGTAGAGGAATCTAAAATAGATGAGACACATTTAAAATATGTTCAGTATCATTAGCCATCAGGAGATTTCATGATAAACCTGACAGAAAGGATAAGTTCAACAACACAAGTTACTGCTAATGCTCCAAGGATGTGGAGCAAGGGGACTCATTGATCTTGCAGTGCAAACTTGTAAAAATCCAGCCACTGTGAAAAATCAATATGCAAAAATCCTCAGAATATTGAGAGTCAATCTACCCAAGACCCAGGTATCCCACTC
>NW_004950434.1:3504-4088 GCF_000317375.1 Microtus ochrogaster
TTTCTTTCAATTTCCTGTGAATCTTTAGTAGGAGAAGTCTACCTAGATGAAATTCCTCATTGTATGTGATGGGTCTCAATACCCTCAACTAATTTCCTGACATTTATATCTACTGTTTTGTGCTTGTCATTAATTAGACAATTTCCCTCTTATACTAAAATGTTTTTGCCATCATTATAGGCTTGATTTCTATATTCTATATATTACCTATATTCTATAGGTTAAAATGAGATATAGCAGAAACAGTTGCTATTAAGGAGTTTGGCAACCTGCTATTTTTTTTCTTTGCTTGTCGAAGTAGCCCTTACTGTGTGGCTCCAAATTTTTGAAAGTAGAGGGGGGGGCATCATTTCTGGCTCTATACATTTTTATATTATTGGATGATAGCTTTGGAATATAGGTTTTTTATATGTCAACTATATGCTGCTTTGCTGTTCCTCATGCATATCTTGAATTTTAAAATTTGAAAGAGGATATCACTCTGATTCACAAAATACCATGTATTTATGACATTAATACTGCCTTAGAATTCTGAGTCAGTTATTGGAGGTGCATGAATTTCTTCTGGATGGTTATGCTTGATT
>NW_004950434.1:4788-5910 GCF_000317375.1 Microtus ochrogaster
AATATACCCACCTCTGTTTTCTGAGTGTTGTGGTTAAAGGCACAATACACCAATACACCCAGTGTGTCCATATTACTTTTTTTGTGTGGTCTGTAACTCTTTATACAATTTTCTCATGCATACTATATACTCTTGATCTTTTTTTTATTGTTGATCTTTTTCAATACCTCTTCCTCTCAATAGATGTTGCTGTTATGGGGTGGTATCACATACAAAGGGTATAGAAATGACAGAGTTGACTCTGCATTTCAATTTCCCTCTAAAGTGACTGTTTAAGTCGTGGAATAAGAGTGGGGAACACAAGAATCACATGACTATACTGTCAAAGAAGTATGTTTCTAACATTGTCACTGTCATGCTTTTCATTTTAAATATTTATGGTATATTTTAGGAGAAAGTGACCTATGATGATGTGCATGTGAACTTCACTCGGGAAGAATGGGATTTGCTGAATCCTTCCCAGAAGAATCGCTATAAAGATGTAATGCTGGAAACCTACAAGAACCTCATTTCTATAGGTAAAAATGAATTTCCTTCATGTTTTAAAATATGGAAGCAGCCGGGCGGTGGTGGTGCACACCTTTAATCCCAGCACTCTGGAGGCAGAGGCAGGTGGATCTCTGTGAGTTCGAGACAAGCCTGGTCTACAAGAGCTAGTTCCAGGACAGGCTCTAAAACCACAGATAAACCCTGTCTCGAAAAACCAAAAATAAAATAAAATACGGAAGCAACTTTTCCTTGGTTAAGGATGTTGTTCTGCAATTTCATTTAGAAAAAGAATGAGGTGAATACAGCAATCATAGTTCTTGGTGCACTTAAGATAATAAGCTAAATCATGCACATTGTTCAATGATATAACATATATTCTGGTCCTGTATTTTAGGATACATTGTGGAAGACCATAACGCTGAAGAACATTGGCAATGTTCTAGAAGACATGGAAGGTAATTTTCATGTGCAAGTTGATAACAATGTGCCTCTGATGAGATCACACTTTCTCCTAGAATTTTTAAACAAAAGCAACAGTGCAAATAAGCACAGCTTTAAGTGCATAGATGGTTATTAAATCCTCACAAATCCATATACATCAATTTCATGTATATGAATTATTCTTCCTTTACT
>NW_004950435.1:0-982 GCF_000317375.1 Microtus ochrogaster
ACTCAACAAATACAAAAAAATATTAAACAGCCACTTTTATCTTATTGAACTACCATGGAATAAAATTATAGTTCAACAACAATTCAAACTACAAAAAGCCTGCAAAATCATGGAACCTGAAAAACTTTCAACTGAACCACCTTTGAGTCAAAGAAAAAATTAAAGAAATAAATTAAATTAAAGACCTTCTGAAATTTAATTAAAATGAATTCATCACATATACAATCTTATGGGACACAGTGAAAGCAGTGTTATGTGGAAAGTTCATAGCACTAAGTGCCTGTAAAAAGAATTTGGAGAAATCTCACACAAGAAACTTAACAGCAGACCAAAAAACTCTAGTGCAAAAAGAACCAAACTTACCCAGGAGAAACAAATGGCAGGAGATAATAAAACTCAGGACTAAAATCCATTGAATCAAAGAGGACATTACAAAACATTGATTCATTGATAAAATAAACATTATAGACAAATCCTTACATAAACTAACCAAAATACAGAGAGAGAATATCCAAACTAACAAAATCAGGAAGAAAAAGGGAAACATAGCAACCTACTCTGAGACTCAACCAAGAAAGGGAATTACAGACCAATCTCCCTCATGAGTATTGCTGCAAAATACTCAATAAAATACTGGCAAACTGAATCCAAGTACACACCAAAACATCATCCATCATGATCAAGAAGGCTTCTTCCTAGAGATTCAGGGATGGTTCAACATGAACAGCATTGTAAATGCAATCCAACATATAGCAAACTGAAAGAAAAAAAATGTCATGAATATTTCATTAGATGCTAAAAACTCTTCAACAACATCTAGCAGCCCTTCATGATAAAAAGTCTTGGAGAGATCAGGGATACAAGGAACATACATAAACATAATAAAGGAAATATACAGCAAGCTGTTAATCAACACCAAAACAAATGTAGAGAAAATTAAGGTTGTTCTACTAAAATTAGGAACAAACCAAGCCTGTCCACT
>NW_004950435.1:2042-3476 GCF_000317375.1 Microtus ochrogaster
CTTGAAATTAAAAAGCTTCTGTAAGGCAAAGACACTATCAATAACACAAAATGGCAGACTACAGAATGGTAAAAGTTCTTCAGCAAACCCACATCAGACAAAAGACTGGTAACCAAAATATATAAAGAACTCAAAAAACTAGACATCAAAATACCAAATAATCCCATTAAGAAGGGGTACAGGTTTAAACTAAGATATGACATAACAGAAGATATGAGATCTACATAGGACAAACCAAGATACAATAAGACAAGGCAAAGGCCCTTGCCATATTGAGGCTGACAAGGCAATCTGATAGGAGGAAACGAGTCCCATGAGCAGGCAAAAAATTAGAAATATATCCACTCCCACTGTTACAAGCACCACAAAAATACCAAGCTGATAGCTATAACATATGCAGAAGACCTGGTACAGACCAAGGAACTTGGTGTTTTAGTCCCTGTGAGCCTATAACAACTCTGCTTAGTTGATTCTGTGGGTCATATTCTCCCGGTGTCCCCCACCTCCTCTGATTTCTACAATCTTTTCCACCCCTCTTCCATAACATTCTCAGATTTCCCATGGGAGGGACCCAATAGATACCTCCAAGTTAGACTTCTTCTCTTCATATTGTCTGTCTGTGAATTTCCGTACCTAAGGAAGTCTCTGATTATAAATGGACAATGAATGAATCTAGGAGTACAGCAGAATTTCATTAGGAATCCTTTCCTCCTCCCTTCCTTCCTTCCTTCCTTCCTTCCTTCCTTCCTTCCTTCCTTCTTCCTCCTCTTCCTCTCTTTCTCTTTCTCTCTCTCTTTCTTTATTTCCTTTTAACCAGTTATATTTGGACGCTAGGATAGGTGCCTGTGATATCCATTCTCTAGTTCATGGTCACCCAGGCAGTGTAGAATCTGGACTTCCTCTGGTGACATGGGAATGAAGTTAAACAAAATATTGGATGTCCACTTCTACATGTTTTGTATCATCATTGCCCCAGCATATTCTCTGGCAAGAAATATTGTAGTTCAAGATTCTTGTGACTGTGTTAGTAAAACGATTTATCTTTATGTTTCCTGAAGAGTACTTTCTCATGCAAAAACACTAGAATGTGTATATTAAGGGTCCATGCCAGCAACAGTTCAATCTTTCTATGTTCTATGAACTTTCTATGTTCAGTGAATTGTCCTTGGCAATGGGACCACTATTAGTTTTCAGACTGAACTTCTAGTTTCAGACTGTGTTATTTATGGATCTTAAAGGACCTCCTCTGCCAAAAACTCATGTAAGTGCAAACCAGTACCACCACTAGAAGCTTTGCCTGGCTACAAAAAAAAAAAAAAAAGATGGCCTGTTCAAACTCCATACCATCTATTACTGGTTCTCATTAGTGTCACCCTCATTGATACCAAGAAGCTTCTACTGTGATGTTTCCACAAAAATATGGGTCTAGTGACA
>NW_004950435.1:4717-5908 GCF_000317375.1 Microtus ochrogaster
CTGAACATAGCACACAATGAGGACTACTGAGAACTCAAGAACAATGGCAATGGGTTTCTGATCCTACTGCACGCACTGGCTTTATGGGAGCCTGGGCAGTTTGAATGCTCACCTTGCTAGACCTGGATGGAGGTGGGGGTTCCTTAGACTTCCCACAGGGCAGGGAATCCTGATTGCTCTTCGGGCGGAGTAGGGAGGGGGACTTGACTGGGGGAGGGGGAGGGAAATGGGAGGTGGTGGCGGGGAAGAGACAGAGATCTTTAATAAATAAATAAATTTAAAAAAAAGAAAATACAAACTGAAGGATAGCTGGATATGGAAAATCTGGGCAAATGAACAGGAACTACAGAGACAAGTATAACAAACAGAATACAAGAGAGACAAGAAAGAATCTCAAGCGCTGAAGATACTATAGAGGAAATAAACTCATTGATCAAACAAAACAGCAAATCCAACAAGTTCTTAACACAAAACATTCAGGAAATCTAGGACACCATGAAATGACCAAACTTAAGAATAATAGGGGTAGAAAAAGGAGAATTACAGCTCAAAGGCCCAAAAAATATATTCCGAAAAATTATAGAAGAAAACTTTCCCAAACTAAACAAGGATATTCCTATAAAGGTACAAGAAGCATACAGAACACCAAATAGACTTGATAAAAAAACCCTCACCATATAATAATCAAAACACAAAACATACAGAATAAAGAACGATTATTAAGAGCTGCAAAGAAAAAGGGTCAAGTAACATATAAAGGTAAACATATCAGAATTACACCTGACATTTTTATGGAAACCATGAAAGCTGGAAGATTTTGGATAGATGTGCTGCAGGCACTAAAAGACCATAGATGCAAGCCCAGATGACTATACCCAGCCAAGCTTTCTTTCACCATTGTTGGAGAAAACAAGACATTCCAGGACAAAAACAGATTTAAACAATACATAGCCACAAACCCAGCCTTACAGACAGTACTAAAAGAAAAACCATGTAACCCAAGGAAGCCAACAACACCCATAATAACATAGACATCTGACAACCCTCCACCAGCACAACTCAAAGAAGGGAAACACACAAACACTACCACCAAAAAAAATTAAGGGGAGTTAACAACCGCTGATCATTAATATCACTTAATAGCAATGTACTCAGTTCACCTATAAAGGAAAGAATATGGGATCCAACATT
>NW_004950436.1:0-1830 GCF_000317375.1 Microtus ochrogaster
ACAGGTCAGGGAACCCTGATTGCTCTTCGAGCTGATGAGGGAGGGGGACTTGATCGGGGGAGGGGGAGGGAAATGGGAGGCTGTGGCAGGGAGGAGGCAGAAATCCTTAATAAATAAATAAATTAAAATAATTAAATAAATAAATAAATGTGTGCAACACCACTGCCTGGCTGGCCTAGAGATTTCTTGATTCTCCTGTATCTCTGAACCCTGAGTACACTTGATTCTAATGACTATGTGAGTGAGTTATTCTTGCTCTTGTATGCTTGCAAAGACAAGCCTCTTTCATTTTAGTGCTCAGCCCTTCTTTGGATAAAGGAATACAGTGGTATATTCAAATCCCTTCCTATTAGGGGCAAAGGGTCTCCTTTTTTCCAGGTTTAGAACGGAATATGCCACCAGGCAGTGGTGGCACCCACCCTCAATCCCAGCACTCAGGAGGAATAGACAGGGGATCTCTGAATTTGAGGTCAGCCTGTTCTACAGAGTAGGTTCCAGGACAGCCAGGGCTACACAGAGAAACCTTGCCTTGAAACAATGAAGCAAAATAAAACAAAATAGAAAAACAAACAAAGAAGAAAGAAAATAAAAAGAATGAAAGACAATAAACCCTACCTAAGGCATGCTGGGATTAGTCTGTGGTCATCACTCCTAGCCCACAGTGACTCTTAATAACTAGAGTCCTGAAAACAGCATTTTAACCCAGCTTTTCCTCAGTTGTACATTCGCTTTCAGCAACTTTACTAGAAAGAGGAGAGGGCCAGGAACAGTATCTTCTTTGCATATTTTTCCTTATTGGCTGAAGAGTGATAGCCTACACACCACTATACTACTTAGCAAAGAAAACCAGTGATAACAGAACGAGGCAAGGTCCTTGCTGGTACTAGAAACAGGGACTTGTTTATTTTAACCTGTGTGTGTGTGCCTGTGTGTATCCTCAGAAGCTAGAAGAGGGTGTCAGATTCCCTGGAGCTGAAGTTACGCAGATGAGAGCCACCCTGGGTGTGGGAGCAGCAAACCCTGTTAACTGCTGACCCATCTTCTCTTTAGCCCCTCACTGTTCTTCTTGGTGGCTGATTTTCTTTTCTTTTTTCTTTCTTTCTTTCTTTCTCCCTTCCTTCCTTCCTTCCTTCCTTCCTTCCTTCCTTCCTTCCTTCCTTCCTTCCTTTTTCTCTTCAAGACAGGGTTTCACTGTGTAGCCCTGGCTCTCCTAGAACTCATTTTGTAGACTACGCTGACCTCAGAGTCACAAAGATCCACCTGCCTCTACCTCCTGAGTGCTGGGATTAAGGACTTGTGCAGCCACTGCCTGACCCAATGGCTGATTTTCAATGTTCTTTTTGGCTGATTTTAATTTCGTTTGTTTTGAGATAAAGTCTCATTATATAGTTGGCCTCAAACTCATAGCAATTCTTCTTGCCTTAGCCTCCAGTGTGCCGGGAGGACAGACGTGGACCACCATACCTGGCACAATTTTAGATTTAATGTTCTTAAAGCTTTGTTTGGGGCTTTGGGGGACTGGTGACGACAGACGCAAGCGGCAGGGACCGGAGTGGAGGCAGAGGCAAGCAGGGGACCAGTGGGGTCCGGCGCAGCTGCAGCGGCAGAGACACGCACAAGGCAGGGAAGGGTGCGCAATAACGAGAGCAGATGTATCACTGCGGTTGGATCAAAGAGATAGGCCCCTTGTTGGCAAGATCACTGGCAAATGAGAAGTCTGGTCCTGATCCTGAAGACCCTTCAGAGGGGTGAGAGGGTTCTTGGCCTGTGGCAGGAACCAGGAAACAGAGCGAGGGCATTTGGTAGGCGCAACCCTTGGCCAGTAGGGAA
>NW_004950436.1:5295-5898 GCF_000317375.1 Microtus ochrogaster
TGGACTTCCCACAGGTCAGGGAACCCTGATGGCTCTTCAAGCTGATGAGGGAGAGGGACTTGATTGGGGGAGGGGGAGGGAAATGGGAGGTGGTGACGGGAGGAGGCAGAAATCCTCAATAAATAAATAAATTTTTTTAAAAAAAAGCTTTGTTTGCTACAGAGTAAGACATAATAAAAGACAAGGGGAGGGACAATTAGGTCTTGAAAAAACCAGAGCCCCAAGCAGTTACTTTTTGTTACTGTTGATGTTACAGGTCATTTCTTTTACTACTGGTCCATAAAAGGAGACAGGGGAATTTAAACCCCTCTTTACACCTCTGGTTTCTGAGCTGCTTCTTTGACTGGAGCCTAGTTCCCCGGGGAGGCAGCGCCTAGAGAGAATAAGAACATACAGAGGTCTGTTTGTGGCGGTCTTAACTGTGTTTTAGTCACACCAAAAATATAACTATTGCTGTTCTCCAAGTAAATGTAACTTGAGAGATGTTTGGGAAGTGATGCTGTAAAGGAGAACGGGGACCGTACTGCAAGGGCGATGGCTGTCTGGGAGGACAGGCTATGCATGCCACCTTCCCAGGGCTCAGTGGGACTGAGGAAATTTTTT
>NW_004950437.1:0-1134 GCF_000317375.1 Microtus ochrogaster
TTATTTATTATGTATACAACATTCTGCCTCCATGTATCCCTGCATACCAGAAGAGGGCACCAGATCTCATTACAGATGGTTGTGAGCCACCATATGGTTGCTGAGAATTGAACTCAGGACCTCTGGAAGAGCAGTCAGTGCTCTTAACCACTGAGCCATCTCTCCAGCACTGGAACTAGTTCTTGTAGACCAGGCTGGCCTCGAACTCACAGAGATCTGCCTGCCTCTGCCTCCCACGTGCTGGGATTAAAGGCGTGCACCACCACCACCTGGCCCCTCCATTCTTTTTTTTTAAATTGATTTTATCGAGCTATACATTTTTCTGTTTCCCTCCCTTATTCTTCCCTCCCCCTTCAGACCTCCCCCAAGGTCCCCATGCTCTCAGTTTACTCAGGAGATCTGGTCTTTTTCTACTTCCCATGTAGATTAGATCCATGCATGTCTCTCTTACGGTCCTGGTTGTTTTCTAGGGTCTCTGGGATCATGGTTTGTAGGCTGGTTTTCTTTGCTTTATGTTTAAAAACCACTTATGAGGGAGTACATGTGATAATTGTCTTTCTGAGTCTGGATTACCTCGCTCAATGTGATGTTTTTCTAGATCCATCCATTTGCCTACAAATTTCAAGATGTCATTATTTTTTTTCTGCTGTGTAGTACTCCATTGTGTAAATGTACCACATTTTCCTTATCCATTTTTCGGTCGAGGGGTTTCCAGTCTCTGGCTATGATAAACAATGCTGCTGTCAACATAGTTGAACACAAGTCCTTGTGGTATGATTGAGCTTCCTTTGGGTATATACCCAAAAGGGGTATTACTGGGTCTTAAGGAAGGTTGTTTCCTAATTTTCTGAGAAATCACCATTCTGATATCCAAAGGGGCTGTACCAGCTTACACTCCCACCAGCAATGCAGGAGTTTTCCCTTTTCCCCACAACCTCTGCAGCATAAGTTGTCATCAGTGTTTTTGACTTTGGCCATTCTTACAGGTGTAAGATGGAATATCAGAGTTGTGTTGATTTGCATTTCTCTGATGACTGAGGATGTTGAACATTTTCTTAAGTGTCTTTCAGCCATTTTAGATTCCTCTGTTGAGAGTTCTCTGTTTAGGTCTGTACTCCATTTTTTAAATTGGAT
>NW_004950437.1:2459-3364 GCF_000317375.1 Microtus ochrogaster
TTTAGTTTGATGTTGGCTGTTGGCTTGCTGTATATCGCCTTTATTATGTTTAGGTATGTTCCTTGTATCCCTGATCTCTCCAAGACCGTTATCATGAAGGAATGTTGTATTTTATCAAAAGCTTTTTCAGCATCTAATGAGCTGATCATGTGGTTTTTATTTTTCAGTTTGTTTATATTCCTCCATTCTTTTTAAATTCAAGTTTTCATCTTGTCTGAAACTCGCCTTGTAGCTAACAAGAAGGATAACCTTGACTCCAAGATCCTCCTGCCTCCTCCCAGGTGCTGGGATGGGAGGAGGGGTGGACTGTCTCCAGGCTTCCAAGTGTTCCTTCCCAGCATCTCCAGACTCTGTCACAGTACCTGGGACTTCAGTCCCTCAGCATCCTGATTCCTCTCCAGGGTCTCTTTTACAGCACCCAGACTCCTGAAAGGGTTTTTGTCTTGCTTGGACCGATGCTGTCCTGGGTTGATTCCGCACAGAACACGTGAATAGCTGGGTGCTGTCACGTCCTTTATTCTCCATGGAATATTCTGATTTCAGCCAGGAGCCCACACCACTGGAATGATTCAGACTCGAGCCTCTGTCACCTAACCGCCTGAAGCCATTTCCACTGCGGCTGCTGTTGACTCATGTCTCCCTCAACTTCTCCCCAAGCAGCAGACTTTCTGGACCCTGTTGATCTGGCTCTCTCAATTTGCCACGGTGGGGGGCCCGGGAGGGAGGATTTCCCTGACTCACCAAGAGGCACAGGAAGGGGGCTGGTGTGGCTGGCGTTAGGGATCTTTTCACCATTTGGACCTTGTAGGAATTTGTAAACCATACTTTTCTCTGCTTCATTTAGAGTCCTGCCCCTGGCAACTTTCCTTTTCTTTTCTTTTCTTTTCTTTTCTTTTCTTTTCTTT
>NW_004950437.1:4964-5885 GCF_000317375.1 Microtus ochrogaster
TGCCACCACCGCCCGGCTTTACGTTGTATTTTTTCATGTATGTATGCACGTATGTGTATATGTCTGTGTGTGGGTGTTTCCCCTGCATGTATCTCTGTGCATCTCCTGCATGCCTGGTCCCTGCACAGGCCAGAAGACGGTGTCTGATGCCCTAGAACCGGTTGTCAGCTGTCACGTAGCTGTTCTTAACTGCTGAGCCATCTCTCCAGTTTCTACAGTCTGTGCATTTTCTGCATTCATAGCCTTGCATTTTCTGCATTCATAGCTTTGCATTTTCTGCATTCATAGCCTTGCATTTTCTTCACACAGGCCTCTTCCCGAGAGCAAGCCAAGGGAAACTTAAGAACCTCTCCTTCTTTGGGTACTCAGCCCTGGGGGTGAGCAGTCACTTTAGTTTGTTCAGAAACACGGGGTCCCTGCTCAGCTCAGCAGGAGGGGAGTTCCCTTCACATTCTTGACTGGCTGGATGCCTTTCTGTGGCTTTGGTCCTACAGAGCGTGCTCTTTGAGAGCGCTGGGTGAACTAACTCTGTATGTTTCCTGTGGTGAGGGTTTGCTCAGCAAGACTATTATTTCACCTGTATTTGGAAGGAGCTGCTTATGTTGGCGGCCCTCATCTGTTATGAGACTTCACAGGAACCAGATGCCACGTTCAGACATGCGAGGGGCCAGGCTGCATGGTGCAAGCTTGGCTCCACGGGTTGGTAAATTTCTGAATGGGCTCGGCGGAGGGGATGCGGCCCAGTTGCACTCGTTGCCTTTCCTCAGACATCAGATCCAGATGTTTTAAACATCTAAATAAAGAGATGTAAAGTGTGAGTGAGAGCTCTGATGAGCTCAGATGGATTCAGGGTAAAGACTGACCAAGTTTTTTTTTTTTCCTCTTCAGATTTATTAGAATACATATAATTTTAAAAGATTT
>NW_004950438.1:0-3026 GCF_000317375.1 Microtus ochrogaster
CATACACTCACCCACAGAAGATAAATGTGGAACCATATGGGGCTGGAGAGATGGTTCAATTAAGAGCACTCATTGCTTTTGTGGAGAATCCAGGTTTGATTCCCAGCAGCCACATGGCAGCTCACAATTGTCAATAACTCCAGTTCCAGGGCATCTGATACCCTCTTCTTGCCTGCATGAGCACCAGGCACACATGTGGTACACATATATACATACATACACACATACAGGCAAAACATTCATGCACATAAAATAATTTTAAAGTGAGTTAGTGAGGGGGAGCAAACTCTAAGGACCATTTGCAAACGCCACTTCCAGCACCTTCTGCCTTGGGGCTACACCACATGTGTGTCTTGTTAGTTACTTCTTCCTGGAGATAGAGTCTCTGTGTGGGTTAGACTGGCCGTGGAGTCACCGAGATCCACCTCTCTCTGCCTCCAGAATGCTGAAATTAAAGCCTGCGCCGTCCTGCCCACCCTGCCAAGCTTTGAGCTGCTCTCACAAAAGACCTGACACAAAGAGACTTAGAGGAGGAAAGATTTACATGGCCTTGACCCTAAGGACCTGTCTTGAAGGGGAAGAAATGACCACAGAGCTGGCTCCATCCAGGGTGGCTGAAATACGGAGACCAGAGCAGACTAGAGAGGGGCTGGGTGTCACTTCTACAGGCCTGCTCCAAAGAGCCTCAAAATAGCCCCACAAGACGGACACTGAATATTCCAACACTTCAGATCTGGACAGCACAGAGAGAACCCTGGGTTGGAGGCTGACCCTGCTGCCCTGTTCCCCTCCAGTCCTGAGCTCCTGGCTCGGGCCCCTCTCCTACCACATCTTTCTTTCTTTGTTTGGTTTGGTTTTGGTTTTTTGAGGTAGGGTTTCTCTGCCTAGCCCTGGCTGCCCTGGAACTCACTCTGTAGGTCAGGCTGCCTCAAACTCACAGAGATCCCCCTCCTTAGTGCCACCATGCCTGGCTTCTCTCACCACATCACGTTAGCCCAGATCACTACTGGCTCTTACTTGTAATCTTTCACAGCTCCCAATTCCCCTCCTTGGCTCTGCTTGGGCCTCCAGGGCCACCAGAGGTGCCTTCATAAAATATATGTATGGTGGTGCATACCGTTAGTCCTAGCGCTTGGGAAGTGGTGGCAGACAGACCCCTCTGTAAGGTCAACGTGATCTATAGCAAGTTCTAGGACAGCCAGGAGCATATAGAGAGACCTTGTCTCTAATTTGTTTTTAAGCTGATGATGGTGCTCCCTACTGAAACCATTTAGTGTTTTGTGATACACACTGGTCATATCATGGTTTACAAGGTCCCATCTTCTGCCCCCAATCTCCTGATTCTATTCCAGCTTGCCTGGATCCCTTGTTCCTTCAAAGCTTCAAGCAGGATATTTCCACTGGTGTACACACACGCAGGAACACTCACACACATACATATACATGCACACCACATATACATTAACCATGGCTCCTCCCTTATTTTACTTAGGAGCCTTCGGACACATTACCCTACCATCAAGGCCTTCTTTACTACCTGTCCGAGCCACACACACTGTCTCTGGACCAATGGCCTTTGATTTCTTGTCTTTTGTTCTGTGCGCATGGACGGGAAGAAGGAAGCTGGAGCGGGTCAACAGCAGTTCCTGCTGCAGCCCTGCTCACTGAGCCTGAAGCTCTACTGTCTGGCTGTCAAGGCCCTGGTGCCCTCTGCTTTCGCCTCACGGGGCTAGAATGGGTGCCGCCATGACCACTTATGTGGTTCTAGGAAGAGAACGCAGACTCGGATGCTCGCACACCAAGGACTTGACCTGCTGAGCCTCCTCCCAACCTCGCTTGCCATTCATGGGCTCCGTGTCTGTCAGTGTTGCTGCTGTGTGTCTATACCACTAGAAAGTAAGGTCCTGAACAGAGTGCTAACCTGGCTTTATGCAGGGTCCCTGGTCACTAACTGGCCACTGAAGCACATGAAACACACAAAACTCTGGTAAACAAACGTTCCTCAGAGGCCTTGACGTTAAGGGCCCTTGTGACACTCTGGCTTGACATTAGACACAACAGGAAAGCTGTCAACCCTCCCAAAAAATCCATGCTCCGGGAGCCTGGCACGGGCCGCCTTCACCTCTTGGCCCTGTAGGCCCAGGCTACAGCAAGGTTTTCACACAAGGCGATGCTGATGATGGGCACGACGATCCAGTATTCACTCAGCAGCCAATAGTAGTAGATGCCTGAAGGTTGGATGAAGAAGAGGCCGCACAGGAACATCACCATGGAAGCACCCACTGGAGGAAGTATTAGGTCTGCGTCAGGATCAGAGGTCTGGGAGAAGATGGGACTAAGGGGAGATCCTAAGCCAGGGCTGGTGTTAGGGCTGCGGGAGAGCGGGGTCAAAGGTGGAAGTACCTGTAAGAATCCTTGGCTGTCTCCTGAAGAAGGGGAAGGTGTCCTGGAGCGGGGTGATGATGCCCAGCATGAACGTCACCATGGCACACAAACTCAGACTCAGCAGCAGCAGGAAAAAGAGCACAGTCCAGAAGAACGACCCAGGGAGCAGAGAGATGACCTCCGTGAAGGTCAGGAACACGAAGCGGGGGCTCTCCTCAATCCGCAAGGACAGAGAAGTAAAGTGCCTTCTCCACCTCCTCTCAAGGCTCACGCAGCAGGACCCCGCCCCTGCAGTCCGGGGAACGGGTTCTGGGTTCTGTCTACTGCGACTGCCCTGTGTTTCCTACATTACCCACATTTCTCTCCGGGACTAGTGAGAGCTGCACTCTGTGGGGCAGAGCGGGCTCTCCAGCATCTCCACTGACCTTCAGAAAATGCTCCTGGATGTTGCATTCGGGCACCTTGCTGAGGACGGCGCTCCTCAAGGGTGGTGGGAGGCGGTCGAGCCAGGAATTGTAGGTGGAGGTCGGGTTTTTCGTCAGGGTAGGGGGCCGCACCTCAGGAGGTAGGATCCCCTGGGCTACCAGCATCATAAGTTTCTCTGTGTTCCTGAGGATGGGTGAATTAGAACCGTCAGGCCC
>NW_004950438.1:3661-5884 GCF_000317375.1 Microtus ochrogaster
TACCTATGGTTTATTTTAAAATCAGCTTTTGGTTGTTTTCCTTTGTTTACTAATTTTGTTGTCTATTTTATTCATTTATTGCTCTTGTTTTTAATGCCCTTGCCCTCGGGGGCCAGAAAGATGACTCAGCAATTAAGAACATGTACTGTTTCTGCGCCAACACCCATGTCTGGCAGCTCATAGCTGCCTGTAACTCCAGCTCTAGGGGATCTGATGCCCTTTGGATCTTGTGGGCACTGCACTTACATGAACTATAGTCTTGACACATAATTTAAAAAACAGTAAAAATGAATCTTTTTCTCTTTTTCAAGACGAATGTGAAATTCATTCACCTCTCTGTGGTCTTGATTGGCCTCGCTTGCTATGTAGACCTGGCTTGCCTTGAACTCAATGAGAATCTCCTACTTCTGTCTCTGGACACCCAGCCTAGCATGCTTGGAGTCAGCCAGGGCTGTGTTGGTGACAGAAGAAAATGACAGCCATTTGTGGTCTAAAGTGAGATGTACCCAGGCCCTTTTCATTTTATATATATATTTAGTTTTAGTTTTTTAAGATGCCTTTATTTTATTTTATGTGCATGAGTGTTTTGCCAGCAGAGGGTGGCAGAGTCTCCAGAACTGGAGAACAGGTAGCTAAGAACCACAGTGTGGATCGTGGGAACTGAATGTGGGTTCTCCACAAGAGCAGCCAGTGCTCTTGATCACTGAGCCACCTCTCTAACCCTCCATTTCAAATATTTATTTACTGGCTTTTCTGAGACAGGATCTCCCCATGTAGCCCTGCCTGTCCTGGAATTTACTGTGTAGACCAGGCTGGCCTTGAAGCTGTGATTCTCCTGACTCTGACTCTGCAGGACCTGGTAGGACCTACAGCTCTAGGCCTGGCTTAGTCATGAAGATTTTAACAGTCTAGGGTTGAGGTGAGGTCCTCTGGACTGGGGCGTTGGAAAGAAACTTCTTGGAACTCAAGTCTTGGTTCTGTGGATAATCAGAGTCAAAACTTGTGCTTTAAGTTACAGCTAAGGCTGCCTTATGGATACAACCTAGTGGAAACTTCAATTGGCCCCTTCTTTTGTTCATTTGCTAAACATCCTTCTGCACTTTCCCTGCCCCGTGGGAAGACTGGCAGCAAGTGTCTGGCTCACTGTGACATTGAAGGTGGGGCCTTTCTCATGTCATGTGTACATATTGAGCTCTCGGAGAGCCAGAAAGAGAGACCCTGCCTCAAATTATCAAAAAAACAAAAGGTGCGGGGTACGCGCGGGGAGGTGGTGCACGGGGGATGTGGGGAGAGGGATATTTTAGTGTACCACTGTTTATTCTTCATATTCATTTATTCAGTGCATATGTAGTGGAGAAGGCAGAAGAGGCATCAGATGCCCAGGAGCTGGAGTTACAGGCAGCTGGGAACCTCCCAACATGGGTGCTGGGATTCGAACCCGTGTCCTATGGAACTGTTATTAGCTGCTGAGTCATTTCTCCAGCCCCTTGATAATAGTTCTATTCTTATAAGAAGATCAGCCAGGTGGTGGCGGTGCACACCTTTAATTCCAACACCTGGGAGGCAAAGACAGAGGCAGGCAGATCTATGTGAGTTCGAGGTCAGCCTGGTCTACAGAGTTCCAAGACAGCCAGGGCTACACAGAAAAATCCTGTCTTGAAAAAACAAACAAACAAACAAATAAACGAAAAACCCAGCCTAACAAAACACAACACAGCAGTCATCAAGAAGCTTCAGTGGGTAAAGGAGAGGTGGGTACAGGCCTGGTGACAGTCCCTGGAACCCACGTGAAGGTGAAGGGCAGCGCTGTCCTCACAAAGAGTCTTCTGACCTCCACATGTGGGCCATGACAGTCCATCCCCCACATCAAGTTCATACTCCAATACTAGCCACACAGCTAAACAAATAACACAAATATATTATTATATGTATGCATATCGGACTTGCAAAATTAAGTGGTCCAGCCAAGTTGAATAAAGTGCTGTGCAAACAGAGAGCTGACTTCTCCCTTTTCCCTGCTGGAAGGGTAATTCTGATTAAACCACTGTGGCCCTCAGACACGGAGCAGACCCTGTCCAGCTTCTAAGGCTTCATCTGCCCTGTGCATGTGTAAGCTCTGCATCCTTGAAGTCCACATCTTAGGATATCCCTGGTGTGTCCGTGTGACTAGACACATTCTGTACTAAACAAGTACAGACCGTTCCCGACAGTGAGGCCATGGCA
>NW_004950439.1:0-858 GCF_000317375.1 Microtus ochrogaster
AATATGCAAAAGAATACTGAAACCTAGTAACCAGTAAATTAAGTTATCCCCATAGTCATATAAACCTTGCATGATATAACCAGAACAGTAAAATTCGCGTTGGAAACGAAAACTGCCATATTACCTATTATCCAGCAGGTGGCACTGTTGCAAGTCTCAACAAAAACAGGGTCCTGTTTCAGAGTCTGCCTAGTATTTGTTAAAAACTGGAAAATGTAAGTTGCTCAACAAAGTAAATGTAATTAAATCAATTCCAGAGATGGAACCAGAAACCCAGAATCCAGGGGTAGAGAAGAGCAACCTGGAAGCCGCTTATGCCTCCATGTGACAGAGTCACCCTGAGGGGTTGCAGCTTTAGGCAACCGGCAACCACATGCTCTGGTTCGCGCCACTTAAGAGCTGTGCTTGCAAGGGAGATTTAAAAATGACTCAGAAAAGAGCAAACCACGCGGGTGGAGACTACGCAGGCCTGTGGAGTTTAAATCCACGTGGAGAGGCAGACGATAGTGTGCGTGGGGACTGGGAGTCAATCTGAGGTGTCTAAAGAGAAAATATAAAGAACTGCAGCAATAAAAGCCAGTGCGTGATGATTTATATTAAGCTGCTGGCTCCACGCACAAGACACAGGTCACATGGCCCCCGCCGCCAGGCACAGGCCACGGCTCGCGCCAAGCCGAACTCCCTGCCGGCAGCCAAGCGGGGGAAGGAGAGGTCCTAAAACCAACCAAACGTTGGGCGCCAATTGAAGGCGTAAGTCACTAACAATGCCACACCAGTTTGGAATTATGATTAATAGGGTGATATTTATTTAAAGGGGAAAAAACTTACAGATCTCCGTCCCAGACAACAGCCCTCTGC
>NW_004950439.1:1420-4174 GCF_000317375.1 Microtus ochrogaster
TGGAGAGATGGCTCAGAGGTTAAGAGCACTGACTACTCTTCCAGAGGTCCTGAGTTCAATTCCCAGCAACCACATGATGGCTCACAACCATCTGTAATGAGGTCTGGTGCCCTCTTCTGGTATGTGGGTATACATGGAAGCAGAATGCTGTACACATAATGAATAAATAAATTAAAAAAAAAACAAAAACAAAAAAAAAACACTAAGGTGCAGGGCTAGAAAGATGGCTCATTCGTTAAGAGCATTTCCTGAGTTCAATTCCCAGCAACCACATGGTGGCTCACAACCATCTGTAATGAAGTCTGGTGCCCTCTTCTGGTCTGCAAGCATACACGTAGACAGAATATTGTATATATACATAATAAATAAATAAATATAAAAAACTAAGGTGGATAGCAATGGCAAAGACGCCCCAAGTTGATCTTTGATCTGTGGCCTATACACACACATCTGCATGCTCATGCATGCAACACACACAACATCCACAAGAACCAGTATCTTTATTCCAACACCCTTAATAAACACATGGGCCATGTGTGGCCCATGCTTGTAATCCCAGATTTGTGGTGAAAGAGGTGGGAAAATCACAAGCTTAAAGTCAGCCTGGGCTATATAGTGATATCCAGTCTGTTCAGGGCCACAAACACAAAACAAAACAGAAACAAAAACAAGCAAACAATAATAGCAACCTGAAGGGAACAAACATTCTCTCACTAGGCTAGAGGAGTCTGGTGCACTGTTCCTTCTCTTAAAAATTTTTAATTACAGGGCTGGAGAGATGACTGAGAAGGTACGAGCACCTACTATTCTTGCAGAAGAATAGTAGGTTCAGTTCCCTGCATCCACATCAGGCAGCTCACAACTGCCTGGAACTTACCAGAAAACCTAGGACCTCTGCTCTCCAGGTACAGGCACACATAATTAAAAATAATAAAAAATAAATCTTAGGAATGATCTAATTGATGGGAGTGGTAGCACACACCTTTAATCCTATCATTTGGGAGCCAGAGGCCAGCCTGGTCTACAAATTGAGTTCTAGAAAAGGCAGGGCTACACAAAGAAACTCTGAAAAAAAATCTAACATTTTATAAATTACATTTGTGTGTGCATGCATGTGTGTACTCCTGCCACAGTGCATGTGGATTCCAGAAGGCACCTTGGAGTTGGTTTTTTCCTTCCATGTAAATCCCAGGGATTGCACTCAGGTGGACAGAGTTTCTCTGTGTCCCAGAAGTTGCTTCATAATAACCACACTGAGTCTTAATATTAATTATAAATGCTTGGTTGATAGCTCAGGCTTGTTACTAGCTAACTTTTACACTTAACCCATATTTCTATTTAATGCTTTGTCCTGTTGCTTGGTATCTTTTCAACATGGCACATTCATCTTGCTTTTCTCCCTGTGTCTGTCCACAACACTCCTTTTTTCCCATCATTCTCCTACTTTGGTTGTCCTGCCTATAATTCCTGCCTGACTACCAGCCAATGAACTTTTTAAAAAAATATTTATTTATTTATTATGTATACAATATTCTGTCTGTATGTCTGTAGGCCAGAAGAGGGCACCAGACCTCATTACAGATGGTTGTGAGCCACCATGTGGTTGCTGAGAATTGAACTCAGGACCTTTGGAAGAGCAAGCAATGCTCTTAACCACTGAGCCATCTCTCCAGCCCCCTGAACTTTTTATTAAACCAATCCGTGTGACAAATCTTCACAGTGTGTACAGAAGGATTATTCCACAGAAGACAGGTTTGGGGACATATGACTTTAAGGGTTTGTGGTACCCTGAAAACTGCTGAGAATGGGTGTCTCACACTCTTAAAATATTTCTAAAGTGAGTATCTGGTTATTTTCTTAACCTTATTTTCTGCCAGGAAATAAAGTATTTTGAGACCATAAAGGACAGGGATGGGGAGGAGATGCAGGTCTTATATGAAAACATAGGTGTGCAAGGAGTCATGTATATCAGGTTTCAAACCTGGGCCAAATGCTGAGGTGCCTATTTAACATACCAAAGGTGATGCTGGCTGCCAGGTTCTCCCTGCATCCCCCAGGCTGGCATACCCTGTTCCCTACCTTGAAGTCTCCAGGCTGTGCTGGGCTGCCTGTGCCCCAGCTGCCCTTCCCTATATAATCCAGACATTTTGGTTACCTGGGCCTTTTTGTTTACTCTTTTTTGAGCCTCCTGGCTAAGGCACCTGGCTCCTCTCCTCTCTTTTCTCACATGACCCAGATTAGTCTGATCATGTCCACTTAGGACTCTCCTAGATGTCCCTACTGTTGTAATTTAAAAAGCAGTGCAAGGGAGAAAGATGCCATATAAAAGGGAAGGGGAGGAGGAGACCAGCTTCTGGAGATAGGAGCAGCAGAAGAGAAAAGAGATGCAGAAAGAGAGGGAGGGAGACAAAGAGACAAGCAGAGAAGTAGAGAGAGTGAGAGAGAAGAGAAAGGAAGGGGGGATTGGAGATGGGCAAGGCCCACCTTTTTTAATAATTTTATTGAAAAAAAAATTTCTGCCTCCTCCCAGCCTCCCATTTCCCCCCCTCCTCCCACTCCTTTCCCCCTCCCCCCACTCTTCTCCCCCTCCCTCTCCAGTCTGAAGAGCAGTCAGGGTTCTCTGCCCTGTGGAAAGTCCAAGGTCCTCCCCCCTCCGTCCATATCTAGGAAGGTGAACATCCAAACTGGCTAGGCTCCCACAAAGCCAGAACATGAAGTAGGGTCAAAACCCCGTGCCATTGTCCTTGGCTTCTC
>NW_004950439.1:4449-5884 GCF_000317375.1 Microtus ochrogaster
ATGGAGATAGAGACAGAGACCCACACTGGAGCACTGGACTGAGCTCCCAATGTCCCAATGAGGAGCAGAAGGAGGGAGAACATGAGCAAAGAAGTCAGGACCACAAGGGGTGCACCCACCCACGGAGATAGTAAGGCCCACCTTTTATAAGGTGATTTAGCAAATGTGCACAGCAGGTGCTCTTAGTGGCTGCTAAGAGGACGTAGCCTGTCAGGACCCCAAGGGCAGGCCAGGACAGATGCCTGAATACTAACATTCTTCCCATTTTATTATAAAAAGGTAAGGAATTAGACCTGGAGGCGTTGTTCACCTTTGGGGGACCTGAGAAACCTAGGATGGTGGCCACGTCCTGCTTCACTTCACTGTCTGGGCTCTGTGGAACCATAAGATGCTGCCTGGACCTGGCAAAATGCTGTTCAAACTGGATCCAAGTCGACTTCTGGGCTTAAAGCACATGATCTTTTCCCGTCAGCACAGCATCACTGGGATGTTTGATAGTCTTGTACCTCCAGCGCCGTGCCAATACTTGGTAGTTCTGCAACAATAGCTGATTGGGAGTGGTCAGTGGGGCTCCATCCCAGTGGAGTGAGGAGGTATAGAGAATGGCACAGCTCCCATGAGTGAAGCAGAGAAGTAGCCCAAAGGGCTCCAATTCCTAGCGTCCCAGGAATTCAGAGAGGGTCGATTTCAAGACAGGACAGTGTGGTCAGTTAGTTATTCATCAAACACAGAGCAGGGGCCAAGGGCTATGAGCCTGAGAGAGACACAGTCACCTGGTACAGGATTTTGAGAAAAGCCAGAAAGCGAGGAAAAGACTGTGCTCAAGAAATTAAGCCTCACATACAGGGGAATAGTCAGAGGTGGGTAGCCCTGCCAGAGATCCAATTGAGAGTATTGAAAGGAAGGCCACAGGTGAACAAGAAAGCAGATCTGGGATGGCGGAGGCGGCCGGAGGACGCGTTCCGCAGCTGGCGGGGACTGGCTGGGACCGGCTGGGACCGGAGCAGCAGCAGAGACACAGGCCGCAGGCAGCGGGAACCGTCGTGGCAGCAGACACAGGCTGCAGGGACCGCCTGCAACACTGAGAGCAGATTGCCACACTACAATTAAATCAAAGAGGTAGGCCTTTGGTTGGGGAGGTCCCTGGCAAAGGAGGAGCCAGGCCCTATTCCTGAAGACCCTTCTGAGGGGAGAGAGGGATCTTGGCCCCCAACAGGAACCAGGAAACAGAGCGAGGGCATTTTGTAAGAGGAGCCCCTGGCCAGCAGGGAAACCTGAACCAGTTCTAACAGACCCCTTAGATAGCATCGATAGGAGGAGATGGGCAGGCGCCAAGGCAAGAATTCACCCAATAATCTGAAAAACAACACGAAAACACCAGAACCCAATGATCTTACAACAGAAGGTCTTCAACACCCTAACACAGAAGAAGTGG
>NW_004950440.1:0-5871 GCF_000317375.1 Microtus ochrogaster
TTGGCAAGAGACTTGAACCTAGAGTGGCTTCCAAGAGCCCAAGGCACTGGCCCCAGTTAGTTCCTTGGGAAGTGGAGGATAGGGAACCTGAAATGACCCTATCCTATAGCAATACTGACGAATATCTGGCAATAGGTTTTCGATCCTACTGCATGTAGTGGCTTTGTGGGAGCCTAGGCAGTTTGGATGCTCACCTTACTAAACCTGGAAGGAGGTGGGTGTTCCTTGGACTTCCCACAGGGCAGGGAACCCTGATTGCTCCTCAGGATGAGGAGGGGGGGACATAATTAGGGGAGGGGTGAAAAATCGGAGGCGGTGGCGGGGAAGATATGGAAATCTTCAAAAAATAAATAAATTAAAAAAGGAGTGAGAACAGGGTTCTTGTTCTCTTTAGAAGCTTTACTTTGAAAGATAATCACATTCTTTGGAAGTGTATGAATTTCTTGAAATGCTTTTGTCAGAAACGCACATGTGTTTCTCTGAAAAGAAGAGCCATTGTTTGTGATATGTCAAAGTATTTTTAGAAGAAGAACAGTGTTCCTGTTCTCTGGTAGGAGCCATAATCTGAAAGATAATCACATTCTCTTGAAAGTGTATGAAATTCTTGAAATGCTTTTGTGAGAAACCAACATGTATTTCTCTGAAAAGAGAAGCTGTTTTTTCGGAAATGTAAAAAATATTCTTAGAAGTAAGAGAAGTGATGTTTTCTCTGTAGAAGCTTTATTTTGAAAGATAATCACGTCCTTTTGAAAGTGTATGAATTTCAAGAAATGCTTTTGTTAGAAACACACATGTGTTTCTTTGAAAAGAGTTTTTGTGTGAGATATGTCAAAGTATTGTTAGAAGTGAGAACAGTGTTCCTGTTCTTTGTAGAAGCTTTACTTTGAAAGATAATCACGTTCTTTTAAAAGTGTATGAATTTATTGAAATGCTTTTGTAAGAAACGCACATGTGTTTCTCTGGAAAGAAGAGCCCTTGTTTGTGATATGTCAAAGTATAGCTAGAAGTGAGATCAGTGTTACAGTTTTCCGTAGAAGCTTTACTTTGAAAGATCATCATGTTCTTTTAAAAGTTTGTGAAATTCATAAAATGCTTTAATGATAAACTCACATGTGTTTCGTTCAAAAGAGAAGCCATTGTTGGCTATATGTAAAAGTATTTTTAGAAGTGTGAACAGTGTTCCCCTTTACTGTAGAAGTTTTACTTTGAGAGATAATCATGTTCTTAGGAAAATGTATGAATTTCATGAAATGCTCTTGTGAGAAATGAACATGTGTTTCTCTAAAAAGTGAAGGTTTTCTTTGGTATATGTCAAAGTATTGTTAGAAGTGAGATCAGTGTTCATCTTCTTTGTAGAAGCTATAATCTGAAAGGTAATCTCGTTCTTTGAAAGTGTATGAATTTTTTCAAATGCTTTTGTGAGATACCCAAATGTATGTCTCTGAAAAGAGAAGCTTTCTTTTGGGAAATGTGAAAAGTATTGTTAGAAGTAAGAGAAGCGTTCGGTTCTGTGGGGAAGCTTTACTTTGAAAGATAATCATGTTCTTTTGAAAGTGTATGAATTTCATGAAATGCTTTTATGAGAAACGCACAAGTGTTTCTCTGAAAGGAAGAGCTGTTGTTTGTGATATGTCAAAGTAATTTTTAGAAGTGAAAACCTCATTCCTGTTCTCTGTAGAAGCTATAATCTGAAAGATAATAATGTTCTATGAAAGTGTATGAATTTCTTGAAATGTTTTGTGAGAAATTCAGTTGTATTTGTCTGAAAAGAGAAGTCTTTTCAAAAATATGAAAAGTATTGTTAGAAGTAAGAGAAGTGTTCTGTACTCTGAAGAAGCTTTACTTTGAAAGATAATCACGTTCCTTTGAAAGTGTATGAACTTCATGAAATGATTTGTCTGAAACTCACATTTGTTTCTTTCAAAAGAGAAACAATTCTTGGCTATAGGTAAAAGTATTTTTACAAGTAAGAACAGTGTTCCTTTTTACTGTAGAAGTTCTAATTTGAAAGATAATCACTTTCTTTGGAAATTGTATGAATTTCATGAAATGCTCTTGTGAGAAACGCACATGTGTTTCTCTGAAAAGAACAGCCATTGTTTTGGGATATGTCAAAGTATTGTTAGAAGTGAGAACAGTGTTCCTATTCAATGTAGAAGGATTACTTTAAAAGATAATCATGTCCTTTGTAAAGTGTATGAATTTCATGAAATGCTTTTGTGAGAAAAGCACATGTGTTTCTCTGAAAAGAGTAGCAATTTTTTAGTTAATGTAAAGTATTGTTAGAAATGAGAGAAGTATGCTTTTCTATGGAGAAGCTTTACCTTGAAAGATAATCATGTTCTTTTGAAGGTCTATGAATTTCATGAAATGCTTTTGTGAGAAACGCACATGTGTTTCTATTAAAAGAAGAGCCCTTATTTGCGAAAGGTCAAAATATTGCTAGAAGTGAGATCAGTGTTCCTGTTCTCTGTAGCAGCTTTACTTTGAAAGATAATCACATTCTTTTAAAGTGTATGAATTTCTTGAGATGCTTTTGTCAGAAGCACACATGTGTTTCTCTGAAAAGAAGAGCTGTTGTTTGGGTTAGGTCAAAGTATTGTTAGAAGTGAGAACAGTGTTTCTGTTTTCTGTAGAAGCTATAAACTGAAAGGTAATCACGTTCTTTGAATGTGTATGAATTTCTTGAAATGTTTTTGTGAGAACGCATATGTTTTTCTGTGAAAAGAGAAATCTTTGTTTGAGATATGTCAAAGTATTTTTAGAAGTGAAAGCAGTGTACATTCTCTCTGTAGAAGCTTTACTTTGAAACATAACCACATTCTTTTTAAAGTGTATGAATTTCATGAAATTCTTTTTTGAGAAACACATATGTGTTTCTCTGAAAAGAGAAGCCATTGTTTGGTATATGTCAAAGTATTGTTAGAAATGAGAACAGTGTACAGTTTCAATGAAGAAGCTTTACTTTCAAAGATAATCATGTTCATTTGAAAATATATGAATTTCATGAAAGGCTTTTGAGAGAAACACACATGTGTTTCTCTGAAAAGAACAGCCCTTTTTTGGGATGTGTCAAAGTATTGTTAGATGTGGGAACAGTGTTCCTTTTTACTGTAGAAGTTTTACTTTGATAGACAAGCAGTCTTTTCGGAAATGTGAAAAGGATTGTTAGAAGTAAGAGAAGAGTTCTGTTCTCTGAAGCAGCTTTATTTTGAAAGATAATGACATTCTTTTGAAAGTGTATGAATTTCGTGAAATGCTTTTGTGAAAAATGCACATTTGTTTCTCTGAAAAGAGAAGTCATTGTTTGAGATATGTCAAAGTATTGTTAGAGGTGAGAACACTGTTCCTTTTCACTGTAGAGGCTTTACTTTTAAAGATAATCACATTCTTTTGAAAGTGTATGAATTTCAAAAAATGCTTTTGTCAGAAACGCATATGTGTTTCTATTAAAAGAAGAGCCATTAATTCCGATAGGTCAAAATATTGGTAGAAATGAGATCAGTGTTAATGTTCTCTGAAGAAGGATTACTTTGAAAGATAATCATGTTCTTTTGAAACTGTATGAATTTCATGAAATACTTTTGTTAGAAACACACATGTGTTTCTCTGAAAAGAAGAGCCGTTGTTTGGGATATGTCTAAGTGTTTTTAAAAGTGAGAACTGTGTTCCTGTTCTCTTTAGAAGCTATAATCTGACAGATAATCATGTTCTTTTGAAAGTGTATGAATTTCTTGAAATGCTTTTATGAGAAACCCACATGTATTACTCTGACAAGAGAAGCAGTCTTTTCGGAAATGTGAAAAGGATTGTTAGAAGTAAGAGAAGTGTTCTGTTCTCTGAAGAAGCTTTACTTTGAAAGATAATGATGTTTTTTTGAAAGTGTATGAATTTCAGGAAATGCTTTTTTAAGAAACACACATGTGTTTCTCTGAAAAGAATAGCCCTTATATGCGATATGACAAAGTATTCCTAGAAGTGAGGTCAGTGTTCCTGTTCTCTGTAGAAGCTTTATTTTGAGATATGAGGCAGTCGGATCTCTGGGAGTTTGAGGCCAGCCTGGTCTAAAAGAGCTAGTTCCAGAACGGGCACCAAAGCTACAGAAAAACCCTGTCTAGAATAAACAAAAAAAAAAGAAATATAATCACATTATTTTGAAAGTACATAAAGTTCATAAAATGCTTTTGTGAGAAACTCACATGTTTTTCTTTCAAAAGAAAAGCCATTGTTGGCTATATGTAAAAGTATTTTTAAAAGTGGGAGCAGTGTTCCTTTTACTGTAGAAGCTTTACTTTGAAAGATAATCATCTTCTTTGGAAAGTGTATGAATTTCATGAAATTCTTTTCTGAGAATCTCACATGTATTACTCTGAAAAGAGAGGCTGTCTTTTCATAAATGTGAAAAGTATTGTTAGTAGTAAGAGAAGTGTTCTGTTCTCTGTATAATCTTTTCTTTGAAAGATAATCATGTTGTTTGGAAAGTGTATGAATTTCATGAAATGCTTTTGGGAGAAACGGACATGTGTTTCTCTGAAAAGAGAAGCAGTCTTTTCAGAAATGTGAAAAGTATTTTAAGAACTGACATAAGTGTCTTTTCTCTGAACAAGCTTTATTTTGAAAGATTTTGTGAGAAACACTCATGTGTTTCTATTAAAAGAAGAAGCCTTGTTTGTGATACGTCAAAGTATTGCTAGAAGTGAGATCAGTGTTCCTGTTCTCTGTAGAAGCTTTACTTTGAAAGATAATCACGTTCTTTTGAGAGTGTATAAATTTCATGAAGTGCTTTTGTGAGAAACATGTGTTTCTTTGAAAAGATAAGCCATTGTTTGCTATATGTCAAAATATTGTTAGAAGTGAGAACAGTGTTCCTTTTTACTGCAGAAGTTTTACTTTGAAAGAGTATCATGTTCTTTGGAAAATGTATGTATTTCATGAAATGCTTCTGTGAGAAACGCACATGTGTTTCTCTGAAAAGAGAAGTCTTTGTTTGAGATATTTCAAAGTATTGGTAGAAGTGAAAGCAGTGCTCCTTTTCTCTGTAGAAGCTTTACTTTGAAAGGAATCACGTTCTTTGAAAGTGTATGAATTTAATGAAATGCTTCTGTGAGAAACGCACATGTGTTTCTCTGAAAAGAATAGCCCTTGTTTGCAATATGTCAAATGATTGCTAGAAGTCAGATCAGTGTTCCTGTTCTCCGTAGAAGATTTACTTTGAAAAATTATAACATTCTTTTGAAATTGTATGATGTTCATGAAAATCTTTTGAAGAGAATATCACATGTTTTTTTTCAAAAGATAAGCCATTGGCTATATGTAAAAGTATTTTTAGAAGTGGTAACAGTGTTCCCTTTTACTGTAGAAGTTTTACTTTGAAAGATTATCATGTTCTTTTGAAAGTGTATGAATTTCATGAAATGCTCTTGTGAGAAACGGGCATGTGTTTCTCTGAAAAAAGAAGCATTTTTTTTTGAAATGTGAGACATATTTTTAGAAGTGACATAAGTGTTCTTTATTCTGTAGATGCTTTTCTTTGAAAGATAATCACGTTCTTTTGCAAGTGCATGAATTTCATGAAAATATTTGTGAGAATCACACATATGTTTCTATTAAAAGAAGAGCCCTTGTTTTTGATATGTCAAAGTATTGCTAGAAGTGAGATCAGTGTTCCTGTTCTCTGTAGAAGCTTTATTTAAAAGTTAATCACGTTCTTTTGAAATAGCATGAATTTCATGAAATGCTTTTGTGAGAACTCACATGTGTTTCTTTGAAAAGAGAAGCCATTGTTTACTATATATCAAAGTATTGTTAGAAGTGGTAACAGTGTTCATTTTTACTGCAGAAGTTTTACTTTGAAAGATAATCATGTTCTTT
>NW_004950441.1:0-3355 GCF_000317375.1 Microtus ochrogaster
AGCTCTTGTAGACCAGGCTGGTCTCGAACTCACAGAGATCCGCCTGCCTCTGCCTCCCGAGTGCTGGGATTAAAGGCACCACCGCCCGGCCTTTTCTCCTTTCTTTAACACCTCCTTTAACTCTCTGATAAATTCATCTGGCTGCACTTTGCTGGCTCACATGGCTCCTCAAAACTCCCGGATGGGGGCTCAGTTGGTAAAGTTCTTGCTGTACAAGCATTGGGACCCGAGTTCAGATCCCCAGTAAAAAGCCGAGTGTAGGGGATCAGAGAGAGAGAGAGATGGCTCCCTGTTAAGAGCGCTTGCTGATCTTGCAGATAACCAGGATCTGAATCTCAGTGCCAACAGAGTGGATCACAACCATTTGCGAATTCAGTTACAGGAGATATGATGCCCAGCCCCTCCTTCCCACCCCATTCAGGATTCCAACATAGTTCAATGCCTGCTCACCACTCAACAATGCCTGCCTGTTTGTCTTTGAGCATTTATTGCAGCTGGCCTCCATGAAGCTTTTCTAGATGTTGGCGATACATGGAGAAATAATATGTGGCCCTTGAGGGAGAAAAGCAGACACGTTTTCTAAAGGTAATGTAGTCTTTTGTTTCTTAACTTTAATTTATTTATGTTCATGAGTAAGGGTGTTCTTGTCCACCTTTTAGCCAGGCAACTCCTAACTCTGAGTTCCTCTGCCCCTGACCACTCTAACTTCTTGGAGCCTGTACTTTCCATGCAATATTAGGAGTCATGACTGAGGGGTGCAATATATTCTTTGGATTCTTTCCTAAGAATACAGACCAGGGTCCCCACCTTGCCCAGTCCCCAGATAGGTACCAGCCAGGTGGGGAGGCATCAAGGACAGTACCACCTACCTACCTGGAGCGTAGCTTAGCACCCTCACGCCAGGTTCCTCAGCAGCTAGGACCTGGTACAACATGTCTCGGGCAGCCTTCCCGGCGCAGTACAGCGCCCAACTCTTATAGGGCTGCAGGGCACACAGAGACGAGATGTTAACCACGGTCTTGCTGAGGCCAGGGCTATCCGGGAAGGCATTCAGGGTGCCCGAGGTCAAGCAGAGCATGGAGGTCAGGTTCAGAGTCCAGTAAGTGTTCACCTCAGCTGGGTCGGTCACGTTCAGGAAGCCTTTGGAAACATCTCCAAGAGTGCCTGAGAAAACAGGACCAAATAAATGACGCAGCAGTGGGGGCTTTGTTCTCGGTCTTTCACAGTCTCTCTTCATATCTGTTTTACCCACTTATCCCAGCTCTGCAGACACCCCTAAGGCAAGCTAAGAATACACCTGTCTGAGCACTCTTCAGAAAAGCAGAGGATCTGTTTAGAGACCTGATGTCTTGACTCACGCTCCCACCAGGAGGCACTGCTCAAGGCATTCAAGAAAGTTCTACAGGAACTTTAGACAACCAGGCTGTCTCCACTTGGACTCTGGACTTTGAGGGACTACCCAAACGGTGACAGCCCGCAGCCCCAGCCTGGTCGGTCTGGTCGGCGGTATCACCTGCATTGTTGATGAGCAGCAGGCGCTGCAGGCCCTCGGGCCTGGGGAGTTCGCGCACCGCGAACAACAGCTGCTGCACGCCGGCCTCGGTGCAGAGGTCGGCTGCTGCCCGCACCACTTGCAGGCCTGGATGCTGTGTGCCCAGCTCCTCCTCCAGCCGCCGCAGCGCTGACTCACTGCGTGCACTCAGGAGCAGCACCGAACCGGGCGACAGCAGCCGGGCCAGCAGCGGGGCCAGGGCGCGGCCGAAGCCCCGAGAAGCTCCAGTCAGAATACAAACGGTGCGGCCTAGCAAGCCTCCCTCCATTCCTGGAGCTCAGCAGCGCGCGCAGCCACTAAACTGGCCAGGGGCGGGGCCTACCCTTGCCCTTGGGTAGTGGAAGAGCCGGCCACCACCCACCTGTGTCTGGGTGAAGAAACTCACCAATAGCCAGGGAGGCGTGGCCTGGTATGACTCCCAGTCCCCTTTCTAGACTGGTTGCCCATTGAGCCACCCCCACAAGCTCAGCCCCTTTCTGGAACTGCATGTTCCAGAACTGGCTTGCTCCACCGGGGTTGAAGTTTGTCTTCATCCTTACAGGGCATACCAGGAAAAGACCAGTGACAGCAGTGGATGAAGTCCTTCCATGCCTGTGTAGAGTCTGGGGTCCCCTTGCACCCTGGGTGACAGCAACTTCCTTTGGAAGAGTGTAGCAGCACCCCCAGAAGAAAATGAAGAGGACACTGGAAGAGAAAGGCTGAGTGAGAATGCCAACAACCTCATAAACAAGATAATGATCCCTCATGTTACAGTAAAAACACACCTTGATTCCTTGGGACCGGAGGACAGCAACCTTAGACTATAAACCCGTGTCATGCACCTATTAAACCACTTGATAATCTCAAATGGCAAAGAGAAAATCCCTTAGGAAGGCACAGTGGTACACACCTGCAGACCCAGCACTTCGGGAATGTCGGAGGATAAGGAGTGTAAGAAGTAGATTGTAACGTTCCATTCTCCGTATGAGGCCAGCTAGAGTTGGTTGGAGTGACAGACAAGTTTAGGACGCACTAAGCCCCTCCTCCCTGCCTAGTGCTAGCCCCTCTTTGTTTCAGAAAGCTACAAGTGATTTGCTTGGTCACTTAGCCAGATCAGAATAGGAAAGTCAGCAATCAGAAGGGGCCAGTCTCAAGTCCCAAATTATTTATTGGATGAGGATTTTGTCTAGGCCAATGAGATGGGAGAATTAGGGGGTTGTAAGTCCTATATGCCCATAGGAGAGAGAATAGGAATGTCTCTTGATAGGTTTTTAAAAACCACTGTCTTGCAGAAAAGCAGTACCTTGGCCATTTATACCTTTCCTCTATGCCAGAGTACCTTTCTGCAGAATTGTATATTTAAAACCACCGAGTTTTCACTAGTCTCTTGAGTTTGTTATTATCTTATTCCCAAAAGGGGTTGAAGGATCTTTCAGGCTATGCAGTGAATTCAGGGGCTGGGCTATATACGACCCTGTCTCCAAACAAAACACAATACAGAAAAAAAGAGGGTAGGGTGGAGAGATAGCCCAGGTAGTGAACTGTTTGCCTTGCTGAGTTTGAACCCCAGAACCCACATTTAAAACACTAGGTGTGACTGGATGATGGTGGTGCTTGCCTTTAAGCACTTGGGAGGCAGAGGCAAGTGGATCTCCGAGTTCGAGGCCAGCTTGGTCTACAGAGAGAGTTCCAGGACAGCCAGGGCCACACAGAGAAACTATATATAGTTTCTTCATACATACATGAAAAAGAGAGAGTCTTGAAACACCATTCTAAAAAAAGCTAGGTGTGGTGGTGTGTTCTTGTAATCCCAGCACTGTGGAA
>NW_004950442.1:0-1147 GCF_000317375.1 Microtus ochrogaster
TCTGTGTGTGTGTGTGTGTACATGTATGTGGGTACAGTGTAGAAGAGGTCAGAGGTCAACTTTTAGGAATCAGTTCTCTCCTTCCACAATGTGGATTCTGGGTCTTCAACTTTGGTGGCAAGTACCTTTACACGTTAAACCATCTCACCAGGCCTTGTGAAAGTTTGCGGACTTTTAAATGAAAACTTCAGTTTTCTATAATTTTGTCAATGGTCCTACGAGCTGGAAGATGGGAAGGGCTAGGGTGAGGGTAGTGGGAGAACGGAATGAATGAAAACAAAGTATAACATCACATGTGTGAAAAGACGTCATGAGGAAACCCAGTACTTTGTACACTAACCTAAAAATTATTAGAATAATAATTTTGTACAATTTTGTGTAATTATTTTGCGCACAAGTTCCCTGCAATCATATTCCCTCCGTGCCTTAGCGGCACTGTCAATATTGTTGGTTTTTTATTTTGTTTTGTTTTGCTTGTTGTTGTTTGGTTTTGGGTTTTTTTTTCTGAGACGGGGCTTCTCTGTGTAGCCCTGGCTGTTCTGGAATTCACTGTGTAGACCAGGCTGGCCTCACAGAGATCCACCTGCCTCTGCCTCCTAATGTTTTATTTAACTGGATTCACAAGCCTGATGTGATGGCACAGGCCCATGACCCTAACACTCAGGAGGTGGAGGTATGAGAGTCAGGAGTTCAAACCCAGCACAGGATATATGATACCCACTCTTAAAAAAACGAAAGCAAACAGAGTTTGCTGGAGTTGGGTTATTGGTATTTCTCTAGTGTTAGAATCAATTCACATTCATCAGCTCTCGTGCATCATGTCCTTAGATTCTGCCATTTTGTTAGGGTGCTTTCTCCCCCTCTAAGTTACTGAGTCAAATACTTAAATAATGCCTGTCTCAGAGTTCTTTCTGATAAACTATGTATCTAATACTAAGGCTGCCTGGAAGGATAGCTTTCGTCTTACAGTATTTAGTGTTTTTATTTTATTTAACAAATTCTCAGCAAACTGCATCCTGTCCCAGGTTTCAGCAGTCATTAAGGGAAGTTTTGTAATTTAGTAACTTGTGGTTTAATCTAACGAGAAAGTCTGACCCATGAAAAGTAGAAATATATATATATATATATATATATATATATATATATA
>NW_004950442.1:5252-5870 GCF_000317375.1 Microtus ochrogaster
GGGGGGGGGGTGGTTAAAAGATATTCCTGCTCTTTACAAAGGACTTCCCGGAAGTACCACAGGACATTTCTGCTTATATTTCATTGGCTGCAAGGGAAATATGTGTGGTAGCCCCACATAAGGTCAGCTGGCAAGAGATGCTCCCAGGGACTTCTAACGGGGGAACATGATTGGCACCCTTGGGTTGCCGGGGCATTGCCTGATTCAACCACTCTGGTATAAAAAGAGAAATCTATTGATGGAGAGATGGCTCTGTGGTTAAGAGCATGTACTGCTTGCTCTTCCAGAGGATCTGAGTTCAATTTCCAGCACCCACATCAGGTAGGGCACAATCATCTGTGGCTCCAGTTCCAGTTCTAGTGCTTCTGCCCCCTGCAGACACTGCACTCGTGTGCACAGATGCACACAATCCCTCTGCAGACACTGCACCGTGTGCACAGATACACACAAGCCCTCTGCAGACACTGCACCGTGTGCACAGATAGATACACACAAGCCCTCTGCAGACACTGCACCGTGTGCACAGGCCTGCTCACCTCATCACTACATATATAACTTAGTAGGATTTTTGAGACCTAATATGTTCTTGGTCCTGGCCAGTATCATTGATACTTAAAG
>NW_004950443.1:0-518 GCF_000317375.1 Microtus ochrogaster
TGCAAGATTATGAATTGAAATTCATTAGTTTTATCTTCTCTTGATAGAAACGGTTCCTCAAAATAAAGAAAACCATGAAAAAAGCCTATCTTCCCCTTCCAAAAATCTACATAGAATTACTTAGTAAAGGCAATTTAAGCATATAAGAAAAAATCATCAATTTCATCCAAATTAAGAAAAATATAAATTGAGCAAATTCTACCAGAGCAGGGCCAAGCCAGAGATCTTTGTCAGAGCAGGCCTGAGCCAGGCACATCTGTGGGAACAGATCTGAGCCAGCAAACTCTAAGAGAACATGCCTGAGCCACCCAGGACAGAAGGAGCAGGTCTGAGTCAGTGGCCTCCACAGAAGCAAGTACGAGATAGTGACTGCTGAAGGAGCAGACTCTAACCAGAGATCTCTGCAGGATGGGCAGAGCCAGTTACCTCTGCAGGAGCAGAATCAAGCTAGGGATATCGAGGAAATGGACCCAAGCCAGCAACCTCTGTAGGAGCAGACTGTGTCACCGATCTCCACA
>NW_004950443.1:3348-5868 GCF_000317375.1 Microtus ochrogaster
GATGGTTCAACAAATGAAAATCTGTCAATGTAATCAACCATGAAACCAAACAGAAGGGAAAAATGATCATATCATTAGATTCTGAAAAAGCCTTTGATAAAACACAACCTGGGGAGAGCTGGGATACAAGGAACATACCTAAATATAATAATAGCAATATACAACAAGCCAACAGCCAACATCAAATTAAATGGAGAGAAACTCAAAGCAATCCCACTGAAATTAGGATCAAGACAAAGTTGATCACTCTCTACATATCTATAGTACTTGAGGTTCTAAGTACAGCAATAAGGCAACAATAGGAGATCAAGAGGATACAAATAGGAAAAGGAGAAGTCAAACTCACTATTTGCTGAAAATATGATAGTTTACATAAGTGACCCCAAAAAGTCTATTAAGGAACTTTTGCAACTTATAAATACCTTCAGTATGGAGCAAGATGCAAGATTAACTAAAAAAAATAAATCAGTAGCTCTCCTTTACACAGATGATAAATGAGCTGAGAAAGAAATCAGAGAAACGTGACCCTTCACAACAGCCATAAATAACACAAAATATCTTGGAGTAACTCTAACCAAACAAGTGCAAGACCTGTATGACAAGAACTTTAAATCCTTGAAGAATGAAAATTGAAGAAGACCCCAGAAAATGGAAAGATCTCCCGTACTCTTGGGTAGATAGAATTAACATAGTAAAATTGGCAATCTTACCCAAAGGTATCTACAGATTTAATGTAATGGCCATCAAAATCCTAGAAAAATTCTTCACAGAACCTGAAAGAATAATATTCAACTTCATAAGGAAAAGCAAAAACCACAGGATAGCTAAAACAATCCTGTACAATAAAGAAACTTCTGGAGGCATCACAATCTCTGACTTCAAATTCTACTACAGAGCTACAGTACTGAAAACAGCTGGTATTGGCATAAAAACAGACAAGAGGATCAAAAGAACCAATCTGAAGACCTAAATATCAATCTACATACCTACTAACAACTGAATTTTGACAAGGAAGCAAAAAAATATAAATTGACAAAAAGAAAGCATATTCAACAAATAGTGCTGGCGTAACAGTGTATCAACATATAGAAGAATGAAAATATATCTGTATATATTGCCATGCACAAAACTCAAGTCCAAATAGATCACAGACCTCAACATAAAACCAACCATACTGAATGTCATAAAAGAGAAAGTGGGAAGTACATTTGAACGCCTTGGCACTGGAGACCACTTAGGAAATATAACCCCAGTAGCACAGACACTCAGAGAAACAATTAATAAATGGAACCTCCTGTAATGGAGAAGCTTCTGTAAGGCAAAGGATACTGTCAACAAGACAAATTGGCAACCTTCAGAATGGGAAAAGATATTCACCAACCCTTCATCGGACAGATGGCTGATATCCAAAATAAACAAAAAACTCAAGAAATGGGTATTCAGAGAAGAAATAATCCAATTTTTAAAAATGGGGTATAGACCTAAATAAAGAACTCTCAACAATGGAATTTAAAATGGCTGGAAGATGCTTAAGGAAATGCTTAACATCCTTAGCCATCAGAGACATACAAATCAAAACAAGTCTGAGATTCTATTTTAAACCTGTGAGAATGGCCAGGATCAAAACACTGATAAGAACTTATGGCTAGGGATGATGTGGGGTGAAGGGAATACTCCTTTATTGCTGGTGGAAGTGTGAACTGGTACAGCTGCTTTGGAAACTCGTATGGCAATTCTCAGAAAATTAGGAAACAACCTACCTCAAGACTCAGCAATATCACTTTTCAGTATAATCCCAAGGATGCTCAATCATGCCACAAGGACAAGTGCTCAACTATGTTCACTAAAGCATGGTTTGTCATAGCCAGTACTTGGAAACAATGTAAACGCCCCTTGACTGAAGAATGGATAAAGGAAGACTTGGTACATTTACACAATGGAGTACTACACAGTGGAAAAAATAATGACCTCTTTTAATTTATGCGCAAATGGGATGGATCTAGAAAACATCATATTGAGTAAGGTAACCCAGACCCAGAAAGACAACTATCATATGTAATCACTCATAAGTGACTTTTAGACATAAAGCAAAGAAAAATCAGCCTACAATTCACAATCCCAGAGAACCTAGACAACAATGAGGACCCTAAGAGAGACATGCCTGGATCTAATCTACATGGGAAGTTGAAGAAGACAAGATCTGCTGGGTAAAATGGGAGCATAAGCATCATGAGAGAGGGTAGAAAGGAGGTGGAAAGGAAGGGAGGGGAGCGGAAAAAATATAGCTCAATGAAAACAATTTAAAAATAAATAAAGAACAATGTCTTGATGCAAAAAAGAAAAAAAAATTGAGTCAATCTGTTCAAATGGGAGTTGCCATTTGTTTAGCAGAAATTTGTAACTTTTATCATGTTGTTTCTTGGCAAAACTGTGGAGAGAGCAGCCCTCCTCAGCATGGCTGGAATGACACAAGATAGCATGACTTCTTTGAGAATTTGTCAATATTATAAAATTGCACAC
>NW_004950444.1:0-526 GCF_000317375.1 Microtus ochrogaster
AAAAAAAAAAAAAAAAAAGGCCTGTGGGTGTAATTTGTGGCAGATCACCTGCCTAACAAGTGCAAGGTCCTGAGTTCAGTTCCAGCTCAACAAAAATAAACAGAACTTTTTATTTTATTTTTAAAGGCACATTTCCATTCTACTCACTGCACCCCAGCCTGCCTCTGCTCTCTCAGTACAAGGCAGCACGTTGCTCTCAATGCTTTATTGGAGTTCTTTTTCATTTATTTTTATTTATTTGTTTGCCTTATTTTGTTATGTTTTCAGATAGGGTCTCAATTTGTAGCCCTGGCTGTTGTGGAACTCCTTATGTAGACCAGGCTGGCCTCAAACTCATAGAGATCAGTCTGCCTCAGCCTTCTGAGAACTAAGATTAAAGGCGTGTGCCACCACAGCCTGGCTGGTTTACAGTTCTTTATAAATATATATATATATATATATATATATTATATACAAGAGATATAAATATAAAATATATATTTTAGTTTACAAGAGAGTAAGCTCTGCTGGTTGGTGGTGGCGCACG
>NW_004950444.1:2791-4001 GCF_000317375.1 Microtus ochrogaster
GAGCCACCATGTGGTTGCTGGGAATTGAACTCAGGACCTTTGGAAGAGCAGGCAATGCTCTTAACCACTGAGCCATCTCTCCAGCCCTGTTTACAGTTTTTGAAACCAGGGTTTCCTATAGTGTAGCTCAGGCTGGTTTCAAACTCACTAGCTAAGGATGACCTTGAACACCTGATCCTTCTGCCTCTACCTGCTGCCTGCCACCGTGTTTACTTTTAGTATTTATGAAACATTAAGGAGACATTAATTTTAAAACTTTTTTAATTTTGATCTTGCCAAAAACAATTTAAATATTACTTCTGCTAGAATAAAATTCTGAGAGCTGAGGGAATGGCTCAGGAAAGTGATTGTCTTGTAAGTTAGTCTGGGTGCCTGCTGCTCCTGCAGTGAGGTGGGAGAACCGTCCAGTCGGGCCAGGAGACAGAACTGCCCACTGGGGTCAGAAGAATTGCCCACAAAGGGACCAGTTAGCCTGGAGCGCTGAAGCCCAGAGACAGAAGCGAGAGAGACCCTGCCTCGGAGATAATGTGGACAGTGAGAACCAGCTCCCAAAAGTTGTCCTCTTGTGGCCCCGTGGATGCTGCGGCACGGCACCTGTGCATCCCATTCCCATACAGAGATAGATGATACACTAAATTTCAGAAAGAAACCAAAACAACAACCCCTAAGTGGAAAGGCTATGAAAGAATCTCTAGTATTTTTCAGGATGTCTTGTAAGTCTAGAAATTATATTATAATAAGTTAGGAGGGAAGGAAAAATACACGATGTAAACTGTGTGTGTTTGTATACACTTAACATGCATAGGGCAATTATGCATACAGACACGCAAGTTTTCACAGATACGTAATCAGAAGTAAATGTACTGAACGTGGATTGGGAGGACTACTTTAAAAGATAGCAGAAAGTTGGGTGTGTGGCATACCCCTGTACTCCTAGTACTCCAGAGACAGAGGCAGGAGGATCAGTGCTTCAAGCTCAAAAACCATCAGGACTGGAACGGGAGAGATGGCTCAGTGGTTACGAGTGCTGGCCCCTCTCCTGGAGAACCCAGGTTCGGTTCCCAGCACCCACATCAGGGGGCTCACAGCTCCAAAGGATCTGATGTTTTCTTCTGACCTCGGTGTGTTTGCTCACTAGCCCAGACTTGACACATAAATAAATATAGCTATTTTTTGTTTGTTTTTCTTTTTTTTTTTTTTTTTTTTTTTT
>NW_004950444.1:5011-5864 GCF_000317375.1 Microtus ochrogaster
AAGGGGGAGAGAGAGAAGATAGAGAGTATGTTATCGGGAGGCTGCCTCCAGTTCCTCCCCTTTGTCTCTGCCTCTCTCTAAAAGGAACCCAAGCTTCTGGGTTTCCTCTGCCTTGTGAAAGGCCACAGTCCAGGGCAAACCTGGGCCATTCATTCTCCGTCTCTCAGGCTGTTCATGTGTTTATACTACGCTGTTTAGTTTAATGAGCATCCCAAGATCACCCCTAATACACATCCTCAGAATTGTTTACGGAAATTCTTCATAAGCAAACGGCTTTAGTTCCCCTGAGTAGCGGCAGATACAAAGCAGGGGCTACTTTTAAACACCTCGAGGTGCCCCGGCCCCCAACATGGACAGATCTGTTCCCTGAGCCCACCTACGCACGCACGCATGCATCCACAGGGAGACCCCAGGGGCCAGGGAACTAACTTGGTTGGTGGAGTGCTGCCTGCCATGTACGAAGCTCTGAGCTCCATCCTCAGCACGCTGTGACAAAATCCACAAAGTCTGGTGAGATGCTCGGCAGGTAAAAGCATTCGTGGCCGGGCGGGGCCTGAGCTTGACTCCCTCCCTGGCCCTGCTTCATGAGAGGAGGCGAACGATTCCTCCAAGTTGTCCTCCGATCTACACACGACACCCACGTGTGTACACAAGAACACTATCAATAAAGAGATGTCACAGGCACTGGAGAGTTGGCTCAGTGGTTAAGAGCACTGGCTGTTCTACCAGAGGACCCGGGTTCAGCACCCACATGGTGATATACACATTCTTACACATTCTGTACCACCAATCTCAGGGATCTGTTGCCCTCTTTTGGCCTTTGAGGGCACCATACATGCATGTGGTACTCAGA
>NW_004950445.1:0-635 GCF_000317375.1 Microtus ochrogaster
CCTTGAAACAAACAGTATCTTCCCAAACAGCCCAGGCAGACCTCAAACTGTGAATCCTCTGCCCCCCACCTCCCTGTTCACATTAAATAAGTGCTTATGTCATTTGGCTGGTATTAACTTTTAAAAGTAAAGGTTATAAGTGTTTTGATAATCCAGAACTAAGTAGTTTGTTGTCAAAGGCACTCGGCTGTCACTTTCTCTCCATAAGCAGTGATAGATGATGTTGCCAAAGACCTAGAGAGCACTGAGCCTTCTGATTTCCTGGTTCGTCGATCCAAACAGGATTTGCATCTGGTAACCGTTTTGACAAAAAGGTGCCAAACACTGTTTGCTTGTGGGTTATCCATTATGTCCTCTAGCCCTTGTTTGGATGACCTTGCAGGTCCTGAGTGCTGCTGAGGCCTGCACAATATGTCTGCCCAGCTGAGGCCTTCTCTCTCTTGGAAGTATTAGGAATGGAGACGAGGGCGGACTGTGGCTAAGGTGTGTCTGCTGCTGGGTGACACCTGTAGCCCTCTGCTACCTGTCAGAGCTGGCATCAGGCTTTCTGTAGATGTCACAGAGGTTAAGACCCTTGACCCCACATGTCAGAGGACACAAGACATGTACACATCTCCCCAGTGATGGGAACTGCT
>NW_004950445.1:1980-3357 GCF_000317375.1 Microtus ochrogaster
AAACCCTATCCTCCTCAATGAGCTTTTGTTCATGGTGTTTTATCACAGCAATAGTTATCTATCTATCTATCTATCTATCTATCTATCTATCTATCTATCTATCTATCTCATTTCAAGAGGGTTTTTCTGTGTAGCCACATCTTTGCTGGAACTCACTGTGTAGACCATGCAGACCTCGAAATCACAGACATCTGATTATTTCTGTATTCTGAGTGCTATGATTAAAGGTGTGCACAACCACTCCTGGATGAACAATAGTACTCTTAACTGGACACATGGCATCCATATGTGCACGCACATGGTAGCCTGAGACAGACCATCAGGTGCCTTCAGTCCCACTCCACCACATCAAAATGTGTGTGTATATATGTATGCCTACATGTGTGTGTTTGTGTACGAGTACATATATTCACATATATATTTTATATACATATTTCTGCTTTTAAAAATATTTTATTTATTTCTGTTTATGTGCATGAAGATTTAGCCTGCATGATCTATGTACAGCACCTGTGGAGGCCAGAGGAAAATGTTAGATCCTCTGGAACCGGAGTGACAGATGGTTGTTAGCGGTCATGTGGGTACTCAGTCTTTTTAACAATTGACCACCTTGTATTTTTTGAGACAGGATCACTTACTGAACCTGGAGTTTTCTATTTTGGCTAGATTGGCAGGTCAGAAATCCGCGGTGGTGGACTCCCTAAGGCTGGGATTACAGGGTATGCCATTGTGTCTGGCTTTCTTCACGGGTTCTGGAGATTGAAACTGAAGTATTCAATTACAGCAAGCACTTTAGTGACTGGGCCTGCCTTGAGCACACCTTGCTGTTGTCTTTGGAAACCTGTGTTCACACTGAAGATCTGAAGGAAGCAAACTCCCCTCCCCAGAGGAGTACCTAGAAATACTAATGATTTCTTTTGGAAGAACACCATGTTTCAATCCTATTTATTTATTTGCTCATCCAACCATTCATGCCAGCATGGATTCATTTATTATTTCACAACTATATTACAATATGATGTTTATCAGGTACCTCTGAGTCCCAGCCTCAGTGTCCCCTTTTTGGTTCAGAAAAAGACTCACAGCAAGTACAGGACTTAGAGCTGAGGGCTAAAGGAGCTCTCACTGCATGCTTTTCTGCATCAGCTTCTCATTCTTCTGCTGCTGTTCGCTTCTTATTCTGTAAAGGTTTCAGTTTAGTTCCTATACGCACAAAACAGGCAATTCTCTGACCTTGGACGCCCTTTATCTTTGAAGGTCCCAAATGTGATCTATACAAAAGACTTTTCCTGAATGTGTGTCTTGCCAAATGGAAGATGGTGACAAGAAGGTGGCTATTAATGTATCTCAGGGAATGAGGCAGAGATTAGACTGTGG
>NW_004950445.1:4277-5861 GCF_000317375.1 Microtus ochrogaster
TGCAAAGAATGCTCTACTACTGTGTTAGTGAACTAGTGACAAAACCAGGATAAGAAGCAGCTTCCTGCTTACAGTTAGCAGGGATAAAGTCCATGACAGCAGGGCAGGCATGATGGGACAGGCATGGTGGGGCAAGCATGGTGAGGCAGGCAGGGTGGGGCAGGCATGGTACAGGAACTCTTATGTAATTAATCACATCTACAGTCAGGAAGTAGAGAGACATGAATGCCCAGCTTGCTTTCTCCTTTCCATCCATAACCCTAGTCCACACTGCCCACATAAAGTCAGACATCAATAACCTAGCCTCAACACTCCCCATGATACCCTTGATTCCATGGTAATTCTAAACCCAGTCAGGATGACCATCATCAAGATTAGCCAGCAACATGCTGAGCCACCTGCCTCCAGAAATGATTAACATAATGTCCAGTTGCAAAAGTTTTCTGAGGGTAGTAGGCTGAATTGAACTTGAGAGAGTACACACACACAGCCCTGCCTGGGGACAGTGGCGCACTCTAGTTTATACAGGGTCAGTCCACAGTGGCCTGTGAGGCTGTGGACAATTGAGAATTCGCGGTACAGGGAATAATCCTTCCCTTTCCTGCTATCTGCTGTAACTGCATTGACTCTACTGTTTAGACCTCTTTGAGGCCTGCTTACTGGTGGGCGTGAGACAGACAAGAGCAGGGTGACAGGGATGAGCTCCCTTGGCAGGGAGGGGAAAGTTGCAGCATGACGCAGCCCCTGAGGATCCACACATGACCAAACACACTGGGAAAACGCAGGCTGGGAGTCACTAAAAGCTCCAGATGGTGCCTCCGCGTCCTCAGAGGTCTAGTCCAAAGGTTGCAGGAGCTAAGATATCCATGTGTCCACAGTATGTCCCCTCAGAAACAGGCACTTCTTCTTAGATCTTAAACTCAGGCAGATGCTGTGTTCTGGGCAGTTGGCTGCCTACAGTCACAGAAACCCTCCTTGACCCCCATAGTTTCTACCTCCAAGCATGAGGAGGACATGCTTGGAGCCAGGAGAGGTGAGGAGTGTTACCAGGAAGTAGAGGAGACAGTTGGGGCCAGCAAGATAGATCATTTGGCTCAACATGTGATTGCTTACAAAGGTCAGCTCTAACCATCTTCTGGCAAAGGTACAGCCACTTCTGTCCAGAAACTAATGAAGCAAGATGTTTCTCCAGCCATTGGTTCTTCAGAGTGGGAGGGGCTCCTAAGCTCACTCCCCCATGCAAGTGGGAGGGGGATCCACAGGTGCCAGGTTCTTGCCCAAAGGCATTTGGAACTTTTGGAAGGCAGGGTAGGGGATAGGGTGGGATGGAGGTAGGTGGGACTGGGCTCAGGAAGACAGCAGTTTATAAGGTAGCAGGATCTGCTCTGAGAAGAGCATTTACCACTCACTCTACACCATGAAGGGGACGCTGCTTCTGCTGGCCTTGCTGTTGACAGGGGAGCTGGGCTTCCAGACAAGTGAGAATGGGAACAGATGGCCTTTCTGACCCTTGTTCACCCTATCTACCTTCCATATCAACCTGCTTGAAGATCTAGGGAGTCCCTGGGAGGTCCCTAGCCAGAA
>NW_004950446.1:0-5857 GCF_000317375.1 Microtus ochrogaster
AGGTTGTGGGGTAAAGGGAACACTTTTGAATTGCTGGTGGGAATACAGAAATGGTACAGTTCTTTTGCATGTCAGTGTGGTGATTTCTCAGAAAATTAGGAAACAACCTTCCTCAAGACTCAGTAATACCACTGTTGGGTATATATCAAAATGATACTCAATCATGCCATGAAGAAATAAGCTCAACTATGTTCATAGCAGCATTTTTGTCATAGACAGAATCAGGAAACAACCTAAATGCCCCTCGACCAAAGAATGGATAAGGAAAATGTGGTACATTTATACAATGGATTACTATACAACATAAAAAAAAATGACATCTTGAATTTTGTAGGAAAATGGATGGAGCTAGAAAACATTATTTAAGTGAAGTAACCCAGACACAGAAAGACAATTATCACATGTACTCATTCATAGGAGGTTTTTAAACATAAAGCAAAGAAAACCAGCCTTCAAACCACAGTCCCAGAGAACTTAGAAAACAATGAGGACACTAAGAAAGACTTACATCTAACCTAAATGGGACGTAGAAAAAGACAAGATCTCCTGAGTAAATTGGGAGCATGGGGACCTTTGGGGTAGGTTGAAGGGGGGGAAGGGAGAGGCAGGAAGAGGAGCAGAGAAAAATGTAGAGCTCAATACAGATCAATAAAAAGGTCATATAGAGATGGAATATTAAAAAATGGGTAAAATTAAGATGTAAGAGCTAGTCAATAAGAAGTTATAGGTAATAGGCCAAGCAGTGATTTAATTAATACAGTTTCTATCTGGTTATTTAGGGGCTGAGAAGCTGGGAACAAACAAGTGGCTTCCTACAACAAATGCATGATCAATAAAGTCAAACTGGATGATTAAAAATAGGATGCAATTTACAGAAACACAGAGAGTTTGCATGAACAGTTTAAATGTGTTAAAATCAAGAGAATTTTGCTTATTTTCAAGAGTTTTTCTCGTCTTCTGATTCTTAGTTTTGTAATGGTATATATTAAAATTTTTCTGAACATATTTTTATCTGTGAAAAGTATGGATATTTGACTTATGATGCAATCTATTTCTCAACAATACTGTGAAATTGAAATGCATTCTAAAATTTATTTTATTCAGGTTTGTTTTGATTTATAATTACTGCATTCTTAAGTTTTATGTAAATTGCTTATAGTACAGAAGTAGTAAAATAATTTCTGAATGCCATAACATCAAGTATTAATGTTTTCCTTTCAATATATCTGATCTCAATTTTCAAGCCTATTATCTATTCTGCATCTGAGTCTCAGTCTCTTCAGCATCTTTCATGAGATTAAAGAGGCTCATCAATGATGAATACCTACAATACATATTTGCCATTAACTCAGGAGTCAAACTTTTGATCCCTTAATGGTAGATATGTGAATAGAACACATGATGTAAGACTGGGAATAATCAATTTCTGGTGTTCCAATGCTAACAACCTTTGCAAGGCACAGGGCAAGAAACAGAGAACAACAGAAGGCACTATTTCTGTTATGAATGGGTAGGTCTTCTAATGTAACTTTTCAAGTTGCACACTTGAAAGATGCAATTCAAGGGACATGAAGAATACTAATGATCAAAGGAGGCTAATGTTTGAAATTCTATAATTTACCTTTTGCTGTCACACTTTGATTTATATCAGCATGCAAAGAAGACCCTGGAATTGGGAGCACTTCAAGTAGTTATGAATAAATTTGTCTTAGTGTGAGGTTAAAAAAAACAAAACTAAGAACATATTTTTCAGAGATAGAAAATTAGGTCAAAATGGAATTTGCATAATAATGACACTGATGAATAAGACTTTTGCAATAGTGAAGAAAACAGGTTCTTAAACTCAGGAAAGCATAATGAAGCCAAAATCAGCCTTAAAATATCTGCTGCAAATTCCTTGTTTCCAAATATAGCAGGAATGGCTTGCTTACACCCCTGATGTCCCCTTCCTGTATTTTGAATCCTGAATAACACCAATAGTTTAAGATGTTAGTCTACTTATAAGCATAATGTTTATATATATGAAATGCAGTGGGAGCTGCAGGAAGAACATTAAGAAAAGTTGTTAGTCAATTAGGTATACACTTAAAGTAAATTTTGGAACCCTGTATCGTTCTTTTTTCTTTCTTTTGCTTTATTAATATGTTACCAATTTGTTCTGCCATGTTCTCACAGGCATTACAAACTAACAGTTTCTAAATATAAAAGAAAATAATAAATAATAAATATAAATAAATATAAAAGAAAATAATAAGAACAAAGACATTGTGGCTCCCATTCTTGGCTTTGGTACATTAAACTATTTGACTTTGGTCATGTATCATACCCTTTTCTTAGTACATTTTTCAGAGGACTTCTGTAAGAAATAAATGAAAGAATGTACATATGTATAGACTCAGTGTCTATAAGTCAGTTTAAATCAATAAAAGTTATCTGTAATCATGATGACAATTATATCAGAAATGATAACAATAATACTGTAAACAATAGTGTAATTTTCTCTGCATAAACATTTGACAAAGTTGGACATTACTGTGAATTAGTATGATATACATCAATACTTATTCCATGGAACTTTCATAATAATTAAAGCATGGTATATAACCATTACCAATGAACAGTTTTTTCCATGAAGTTTAAGGAAGAAACTTACTTACATATCACAACAGTAAGTAAAACTTTTATAATTTTTCTTAAATACAAAAGTGCTCCTTCAGTCTGTTTTTATTTTTTTAACAATGTAATTTACACATGTATACAAGGACATGCACACATAGAGACAGAGAAGAATCAAGGATAACAAATAATGACATTTCCTTTAAGAAAACTGAATTGGAAAACCACTAATTAATTCAATATTTTTCATATGTTCTTCAGTTCATCACAGCTTCAATGAAACAGTTGTTTCACCTAAATATAGAGAACATTTGCTTATATAGTTCAGTAATCAATAGTCAGATTCTCTTATTGAACCTACTTGTTGGAAGAACTAGTAATTACTGGAGTGTTTTCCTAGAAATGGGAAATCTATAATAGCAACAATCCTAATCTAAACACTTATTACAGTGAACAAATCTTCTTTTAGGGAATACATACTTAACTTGGTAATTGGGAAAGTATCTAAAGAAACAAATAAAAATTACTGTGGGAATTTAGATGCTGGTTCACTGGATTCTACAGGAATAATAGAAGAGAGAGTTTTGTGTAAGACTTCAATCTTGCATGATCCAATCCATCAAGTTATTTATAATCTAGTAACAGAGAGATGCATATAAATAAATATATTATGAGCTGGAGAAAGGTTCATGAAAATAAAAAAATGGTGATAAAATCTGACATACTAGTGTGAGTCAGTATGAAGGTATTCTGGATTCTAGACGGCAGGTATTAAATATATATATATATATATATATATATATATATATATATATATATATATATTAGTCAAAAGCCATATGTAATTGTACCTTTGACTTATACAAGTGTACAGTGAAAACTGAATTTTGGCATATAAAAGATATTGTAATATATATAGAGAAAATCAATCTATTGGTAGGCAGTTTTAGAATGAAAACACATAAAATCTTTCACTTTGTTAAAAATAATAAGGATTAGCAAAGTAAGTTATTTTAACAATTTTTTAAACAATGAAAAATCAAGTCTGTGACAACCTTTCACCAACTCTTCCCACAGGAAGGATAGAATAATTTGTGGGTGTGACAAAACAATGACTGGTCCAACCTCACATGCATGCCACAAGAGTGAACTCACACTTTATGCTGCCTGGAACACCAGAACCCAGAGGCCAGAGGGCCCAGATATCTTGGATAGCACCAAACACAATTGGAGAAAAAAAAAGGAAATGTAATGATGCTTAATAATATTCTGCTGAACTCATATATTGGTGTCTATTCTAATTTTCACCAGAGAGGCCTCATCCAGAAACTGATGGAAATACGTGCAGACACTCACAAACATTGGAAGAGCTTAGAGAATCCTGCAGAAGAGAGGAAAGAATGATTATTGAGAAAAGACTAGTCAAAGACAACAGAGGAAAAGCCATAAATACAACTAACCTGAGCTAGTAGTAACTCACAGGGATTGAATTCAGACAACCAGAGAGCCTGAATAGGACTGACTTACACTCTCTGTTTATAAGTGACACTTGGGTAGATTGGCCTTTTGTGCTAATTTCAACAGTTGTAGAAGTGACTGTCTCTGACTCTGTTGCCTAATTTTTGGACCCTTTGGTCCTACTGGGTTGCCTTGTCCAGTTTAAATAAAAGAGGAGGTACTTAGCCCCAATGCAGCTTAATATATTATGGCTGGATGACATCCATGTGAGGCCTGCCTTTTTCTGAGTAGAAATAGAAGAGGAGTGGATTAGAGAGGGGACAGAGGGAAGGGGGAGGAAGGGACTGGGAGGAGAAGAGAGAGGGGAGACTATATTGGGGTTGCAAAACAAACAAACAAAATTAAACAAAGTCTGTCTTTTTCCCTTTGAAATATAATCATGGTTATAAAAATTGTTTAGATCATTTTAATATTGTAAATAAGTGGAAGAGTGCTGAAAAGTAGTGTCGTCCACATATAACTTGAATATAACACTCATAAGTGTACAGAAGCAGTGATTATCTGCTTAAGATCATTAGAGACAAAATTCTATCATGGAGTGAGAAGGAGTGTCTTGAATCTTAACTTCTAGATACAGAAAAATGGGTAATGGATGGCTGCTAGAGAAAAAGTACTAGTTTTCATCAGGAATGTTGCCTCTGGTAGGTTCTGCTGCACTAGCAGATGGCCCCATATCCATGAACATCAAGCCACTCTAACTAGAGCTGGTGAGTAATTTGAAAGAGAGACATCTTAAGTGGAAATGCTAAGGGGACTAGAGAAAGAAATGTAGAAGTAAATCTCAGGTTGGAATTATATATATATATATATATATATATATATATATATATAATCATGACAAATCTATCATATACACTTGTTTTTTTTTCATTAAAAATTTCTACCTACTCCCATTTGCCTCCCCCTCCCCCCTCCCCTTCCCCCTCCAGCTCCAGTCCAAAGAGCAGTCAAGGTTCCCTGCCCAGTGGGAAGTCCAAGGTCCTCCCCCATCCATCTAGGTCTAGGAAGGTGAGCATCCAAACAGACTAGGCTTCCACAAAGCCAATACATGCAGTAAAATAAAAACCCAGTGCCATTGTCCTTGGCCTCTCAGTCAGCCCTCCTTGTCCGATATGTTCAATGAGTCCAGTTTGATCACATGCTCCATCAATCCCAGTCCAGCTGGCCTTGGTGAGCTCCCATTAGATCAGGCCCACTGTCTCAGTGGGTGGGCTCACCCCTTGTGATCCTAACTTCCTTGCTGAAGCTCTCCCTGCTTCTGCTCTTCATTGGGACCTTGGGAGCTCAGCCCAATGCTCCAATGTGGGTCTCTGTCTCTATCTCCAGCCATCACCAGATGAAGGTTCTATGGTGATATGCAACATATTCATAAGTATGGTTATAGGATAGGGCCAGTTCAGGTGCCCTCTCCTCAGCTGCCCAAGGGACAAAATTGGGATATCTCCTTGGCCACCTGGGAACCCCTCTAGAGTCAAGTCTCTTGCCAACCCTAAAATGGCTCCCTTAAGATATATGCTTCCCTGCTCCCGTATTGACCCTTCCTCCATCCCAACAGTCACATTCACCCAAGCTCTCCCCATCCTCCCCTTCTCACTTCTTTCCCCATCTCCCCTTAACCCTACCCCACCCCACCCTGATGTGGGAATGATTTCTTATTAATAAAGAAACTGCCTAGGCCCATTTCATAGGCCAACCCTTAGGTAGGCGGAGAAAACAGAACAGG
>NW_004950447.1:0-5854 GCF_000317375.1 Microtus ochrogaster
ATAATACTGGCATATGGCCTGGTTTGAATGGGTATGGGTCTTGTTTGTCCTTTCAAAGTCTCCTTCAGTTCTCATGTGGTATCCGTCTTTTGTCCTGAGCCAATCATGTGTTAGATTCCTGCAAACACGGGGTCAAACTGAAGTGTAGAGATGGATCAGATGAATTTGGATTCGATAAAATCTGATGTAGGACTTGCATGACTACTGGTTGGGTTAGAAGTGTGGTTTTGAGGCTGTGAAGTGGTATTCTTGGAAAATTCGCATGCAAAGCCAGTGTACAGTTGGCTAGTCCAGAGATGGCAGAGGATAAGTTGAGTGTCATGAGGAAAACTGATGACTGATTCTGCATTCAGGTCTAGGGCTTTATATTTGGAGATAAAGGAGGTGTATATGGAATAGGGGCACTCACAAGGCAAGGCAGTTACATAACTGTGTGATCAGAAGTAGGACTGGGGACATGGGGATAACTCTGACAGCTGAGGCTTTTGCAGAAGGAAAATGGCTAAGAAATGTGTGTATTGAGAAGTAGGTATCATATCAAGGCACTGGAGCAAGATCTGTTCTTATGGTACATGGCAGAGAAAGCCAGTGAATGAACTTGTGTTATCAGAGCAAAGCCAACGAGTGTGGAAATGGCACAGAGCAGAAGAGGTGATGGGGAAAATCATCATGAAAATTAGTGCTTAATCTGTGTTCGCACAGATAGGACTTGGGACTATGAAGAGGACAAGAACATGAATTTATGTCTTATGGATCCATCAGGGAAAGCTGGTATAGAAACTATATGATGAGTTTCTATAGTTAGTTCTTAATATCCTATTAAGAGCATTAGGATTAAACAGAAGATTCAAGAAGTCATTGTTTTTTACTGCTGAGTAGTACTCTAATACGTATATATTCCATACACTCTTCATCCATTCTTCCATTGAAGGGCATCTAGATTGTTTCCAGGTTCTGGCTATTACAAACAATGCTGCTATGACCATAGTTGAACAAATGATTTTGTAGTATGATTGGGCATCTCTTGGGTATATTCCCAAGAGTGGAATTGCTGGATCCTGAGGTAGGTTGACTCTCAGTTTCCCGAGAAACCGCCACACTGATTTCCAAAGTGGTTGCACAAGTTTGCATTCCCACCAGCAATGGATGAGTGTACCCCTTACTCCACAACCTCTCCAGCAAAGGCTATCATTGGTGTTTTTGATTTTAGCCATTCTGACAGGTGTAAGATGGTATCTTAAAGTTGTCTTGATTTGCATTTCCCTGATTGCTAAGGAAGTTGAGCATGACCTTAAGTGTATTTTGGCCATTTGAACTTCTTCTGTTGAGAATTCTCTGTTCAGCTCAGTGCTCCATTTTAAAATTGGGTTGATTAGCCTTTTACAGTCTAGTTTCTTGAGTTCTTTATATATTTTGGAGATCAGACCTTTGTCAGTTGCGGGGTTGGTGAAGATCTTCTCCCAGTCAGTGGGTTGCCTTTTTGTCTTAGTGACAGTGTCCTTTGCTTTACAGAAGCTTCTCAGTCTCAGGAGGTCCCATTTATTCAATGAGGCACTTAATGTCTGTGCTGCTGGGGTTATACATAGGAAGTGGTCTCCTGTGCCCATGTGTTGTAGAGTACTTCCCACTTTCTCTTCTATCAGGTTCAGTGTGTTCAGACTGATATTGAGGTCTTTAATCCATTTGGACTTGAGTTTTGGTGCACCCACACACTGAGACAATGGGGATGTTCTATTGGGAACTCACCAAGGCCATCTGGCCTGGGTCTGAAAAAGCATGGGATAAAACCGGACTCGCTGAACATAGCGGACAATGAGGACTACTGAGAACTCAAGAACAATGACAATGGGTTTTTGATCCTACTGCATGTACTGGCTTTGTGGGAGCCTAGACAGTTTGGATGCTCACCTTACTAGACCTGGATGGAGGTGGGTGGTCCTTGGAATTCCCACAGGGCAGGGAACCCTGATTGCTCTTTGGGCTGACGAGGGAGGGGGACTTGATTGGGGAAGAGGAGGGGAAATGGGAGGTGGTGGTGGGGAGGAGGCAGAAATCTTTAATAAATAATTAAATAAATTTAAAAAATTGATAAAAGAAGAACATAGAAATAATAAATGAGACATGATTAAAAGAGAAAAAAGGGTTTTAATAGTTATATAGCAGTTAAAGTTTGCTAATAACTATTTTAAAATTTTTGCATGTATATATTTTAACTCATTTAACTCCCACAACCCTATGAAATAGATGACATCATTATCTCTGTTACAGATGAAAGGTACAGGGACAAAGAACCTAAATAAATTACCCAGAATAGTGAAACTATGAAATGTTAGATATTTTATCCCACTCCACCAATAAAATAGTTCATATAACTATGAAATACCATCATTGTATTGATGTTTATATTACCTCCTACGTTGAAATCACAATCCCCATTGTTTTTTTTTAATTTTTCCAATTAAAAATTTTCACTTCCTCCCCTCCTCCCATTCCCCTCCCGCTCCCCCAGTCACCCTCCTTCCTCCTCCTCCAGTCTTAAGAGAGGTCAGGGTACTGCCCTGTGAGAAATTCAAGGCCCTCCCCCCTCCATCCAGGCTTAGAAAGCTGTGAATCCAAACAGACTAGGGTCTCAAAAAGCCAGTACATGTGGTAGAAAAAAGTCCCAGTGCCATTATCAATGGCTTCTCAGTCAGCCCCCATCGTCAGCCACATTCAGAGAGTCCAGTCTGATCACATGCTCTTTCGGTCCCAGTACAGCTGGCTTTGGTGAGCTCCCATTAGATCAGGCACACTGTCTCAGTGGGTGGACCAACCGCTCGTGGTCCAGACTTCCTTGCTCATCTCCCTCCTCTGCCCTTCAACTGGACCTCTAGACATAAACAAAGGACATTGAGCCTATAGTTCACAAACCTAGAGAAGCCAAATAATAAGGTGAATTCAAAGAAAAGCATATATAGATCCTCCTAGAAATTGGAAGCAGACAAGATCACCGGGCAAAAATTGGGAGCAAGGGGGTGGATGTGGGTGTGGGGTTGGGGGAAGGAGAGAGGGGGAGAGAGAAAGGAGAAGGGAAGGATTGGGGAGAGCTTGGGGGAGTGGGAGGGTTGAGATGAAGGAAGGGTGGATATAGGAACAGGGAAGAAGATATCTTAATTAAGGGAACCATTTTAGGGTTGGCAAGAGACTTGGCTCTAGAGGGGATCCCAGGTGTCCACAGGGATGTCCCCAGCTTGTTCCTTGGACAGCAGAGGAGAGGGTGCCTGAACTGGCCTTGTCTCATAGTCACACTGGTGAATATCTCGAGTATCACCATAGAACCTTTGCCCGGTGATGGATGGAGATAGAGACAGAGACCCACATCAGAGCACTGGACTGAGCTCACAGTCCCCATTGTATTGGTCTTAGGAGGTAGAGTTTTTGGAACCTGATTATGTCATAATGATGATGTTGACTTGTTGAGAGAATGTTCATATGAAAGAAAATTCAAAGAGCTAGCTATCCCCTTCTACCACATGCAGGGCTAACAAAACATCAAGATACATGAGACGCAAGTCCTTCACATGCCTTAAACATGCTGATCCATTTATCTTGCCCCGCATTTCCTCTAAAATTCTTGCTTATAAGTTTATAATATTTTTGTAGAAACATCGGGGTTGGATCTGCAACATGACTGATAACTGAGTAAAATATTTTGCCTCTCAAATGTGAAGAGAAAATAGTTTAAATTGGGAATTTTCTAGGAGCTAAATTAGTGGGTTGAGAGATGTGGTCCATCTTTCTGTGTTTCAGCTTCTCTCAGCATTTTTTGCCTCAGTTACATCATTACACACATCCACCAAATGAAAAGCATTATTTGCCTTTAGTGTTTGGTTTTGAATGTAGACCAGAAATGCACGTCATACTTTTTATTGCTAACATGATGCAGATAAACTACAATCAAAAAGTTGTTCCCTAATGCAAATGGTGGAAAGAGAAGGAATAAACCAAACATTGCTGAGAAATTTTAAAAATAATTTCTATTTTCCTCCTTCTCTTCCTTCTCCTTCCTTCTCTCCCTTTTTCTCCTTCCTTCCTCCCCTCTCCCACCTTCTCCTTTATTTTTACAATTATATAACCAAGTAACTAATCAGTGGGTTGTATTTAATCTTACTTTTCTAACTTACCACTCATTTATCAAATTACCTAACTCGTTTGTTTTCAGGCCAAACAAATATTTTATACCTTATATCTATAGAGTGGTTTATAGCCTACCCCTCATTGCATTATTCAATAAATGTTTGTCCTTCTTTATTAAAAATTTTATTGTCATCTTGTATTCTGTAAAAATGGCATAGCATAAAATTTATACTTAATAGTGTTTGGTATATTCACAGTGCAGTGCAATCACTGTCAATATCTACTTTTAGGAAAATTTCTTCACCAAGAAGGGAAACCCCATATGAATAGTCATTCACATTGTCCCTTTCCTCAACATCTAGAAAACATTAATCTGATTTTCGCTTCCATGAATGTATCTCATGAATATTTTATATAAATGGAAGCATACACTCTTTGAGCCTTTATTTATGGACTCAAGGTAATCTATGTTTTAACTTGTATCACCACTTTATTTTCTATGGATTAGAATTCCACCATATAGATATATCAAATTTTGTTTTTTGTTTTTAGTTTGACAGTCAACTGACACTTGGATTACTACCATCTTTTAGTTATTTGAAATAATGCTTCAATGATTATAAATGAATTTTTGTTTGTATATATGTTTTTAATTATTTTCTACATAAACAAAATAATTGAATAGCTGGATTATGAGGTAATTCCACATTTAACATACTGAGGAAAGCTAGAGTGCATTGCATGGGAGAATTTTATTCTGCATTCCTGTTAGACGTGTACTTGGGTTTCAATCGGTCCAAGTTCTCAACATCAGCTGTAATTTGCTTTAAAAAGTAATGTGCCTTTAAATTCGAAGTTCACTAAACACTAATTTTAATATGGCTCAGTTTCCTTAATTGTTTTTGTTAGCCCTTTGTACAACTATATGGAAGAAATACTAGTTCATATTTTACTCATTTTAAATTACATTTCCAACATTTCTTTTTAAGTTACATAAATTCTTTTATCTCCTGGACAGTTTTTGAAAATTAAATATAAAATGTCCTATGTTTATAGGTTGTCTTTTCACTTTTTAGAAAATTTTATTTGCTGATAGAAGTTTCTCAATTTTGAGGAGTCCCTGTCCCTGTGCTGTGGACAACCATCCAGATGGGTGAGTGGGTGCCATCCCGAGGCAGGGCAGAACATCTGGGAAAGGAGCACAGGGCCCCTTCACCTCCTGCTTCAGGGGCTTCTTTGTTCCACAGGACCCTGGACCCTGCCTCCCCCAAGCCTGCCCTATTGTCTGTGATGTCCTTGGCCCAGGAACAGTTCCTACTCCTGCACTGAGGCTATCTACCTAGAGGAGGGAGTGTGCACCCGCCTGGCTGGAAGGGAGTGCAGGGCACATTCAGCTCCTGCTGCAGGGGCTTCTTAGTTCCACATGACCCTCCCCTCACCCCCAAGTTTGCCCTTTTGTCGGTGGGCTGCTTGGACCTCCAGGAGTTCCTGTCCATGTACTAAGGAGAACCATCCAGACCAGTGAGTGAGTACCATCCCTGGGCAGGGTGGAACGTCTGGGAAAGGAGCACAGGGCCACTCCAGCTCCTGCTGCAGGGGCTTCTTTGTTCCACATGACCCTGCCTCCCCCTGCCCTATTGTCTGTGAGGCCCTTGGCTCAGGAACAGTTCCTGCTCCTGCACTGAGGAGATCCACCCAGAGTCAGTCACAGCATAGATTGGACCAAGATGCCAAGAGT